>NC_134852.1:18067586-18370517 GCF_049852395.1 Peromyscus maniculatus bairdii
CTTTCCAAACTACATGTGCTTCTTTAAGAAAAGAGGAAATAAAGAAGAAAAGAAAGGAAGGAAAGGAGAAAAGAAGGAAAGCAGAGTCTATACTTAGTGATGCCTATATGCTAGAGCAGGGGCATATATGAAAGCAACGTTAGTCTCTCTTTCTGAAAGACTTAAGTTATCCGGCACTTCCTCTTTCTGAAGACAGAAATTCCCATCAGTTCTTCAACTAAGATTTGGACTTCCTGCCATATCCACTCTGCTTGGATTTTGTCTTCTAAATCTTGTGTTGTTTTTGTGTGTACTGTTATAGAGAGTAAATTCATATGTGTAAGTACCCTGGTCTAGTCTAGACAAGACCTAATTCCTTGAAATCATCTACCACCTCTTTTTCATATATTCTTTCTGCCTCTTCTTCCATTATGATCTCCTAATCTTGGGAGGAAGAGATGTCATATAGATGTCCCATTTTTAGATGGGCCGTCTAGAGACTCTTATTCTCAGCACCTTGAATGTTGGTTGGATTCTCTTTAATCACCATAGAGTACAAAACAAAGCTTCTCTGATGAGAGTTGAGGCATAGACCTACCCCCAAAATAAAAATAGATGTAACATGTATCTAAAAGGTCTTATAATAATAACCCCAGAGCTAGATATTGAGGTGAATGATGAAAGACCAGAGAAGCAGAAGAGCCAGGCATTAGCTTACCTCTATGTAATCCTCAGCCTCATAGAGTGTCTTCCTATTACCTCATGACTTATAGACCTTTCACTACCCAGGCATCACTCCATGGGATTAAAGGTGTGTGCCAGCATGCCTGGCTCTGTTTTCAGGATGACTTTGAACTCACAGAGATCCAGAATCTCTTTGCCCCCCTAGTTATAAGATTAGGTGGATGTGCCACTACTGGCTGACCTCTAAATCTAATCTAGTGGCTAGCTCTGTCCTTTGATAACCTGGTAAGCTTTATTGGGGTATACAATACATCACCACAAACAAGAGTTTAGAGAGCTTTTTATTACTCTATCAACTATGCTGAATATTAGTATTATGTTCTTCCCCAGAATCTCTATACTCTCTAGACTCACATTTTTGTGCATAATGATGGTGACAGGCAAGTGTGCCATCTTGTGAACTGGGCCTTCAATTCAGTCATGAATCAGTTTATTACACAATGATGTTAAATATAGTATTATACCATACTTGTTGTTGGTATTGCTTTCATAGTTCATATTTACATAATTATTTTATTACCTCTAGCAGTGTGAAAACCATCCAGTATAGGTAGAGTTTCCTCCTTGATTTCTCCATGTACTGTGACTCAAGTATATTGTGTCATTATTAACAGGATCTATCCATCTAGGGATGATAGACCCCTACATGTTAAAGGCTAATGTCATTGCTCTTGGTTATCCTCAATATACTTCGGATTTTCAGCACCTGACCTCCACCATTTTAGAGTACTTGGGGGAGATACATAGAGACTCAAATCTGAGTAAAATACCTAAAGATGTGGGAGCAAAAAGGAACATATGATGTCACAATTAGCATTGGAGGTCATTAGAATACTTTTCAAAATATAGTACAAATTAATTTTAACATTAATAGCATGAAAATAGTCTGAGAAAATGAAAAATGTTGAACTTGCGAAAGAACTATTTTAAATTCTATTAAGTTTTTTTTTTTACTTTTGAAATTTAAACATAATTCCAACATTTCCACTTCTTATTCCTACCTCTAAGACTTCCCTATAAACTCCATAATGCCATTCAAATTTATGGATTCTATTCTTTAAAAATAGTCGCTTACCCCAGTCATACTGAAGCACACATGCATACATGTCCTCCTTATATAAATACAACTTGCTTAGTCCATAGTGTTACTCATATGTATACAATTTCAATGCTAATGATTTGGTATTTGATGACCAATTGGGAGGCTTTTCCCTGGGTGAGACTATTTCTCCCAATCTTAACATTCCTTGGATGTCTGTAGTTCTCTGTCTATGGGTAAGGCCTCATCATATTCAACTCTTACATGTTATCATGTCTGTCAATATCTTGTTATTGTCTGGGTATTGTTTAGGAAGCCACATTGATGAGACTTCATGGGTTTAGCCTCTCTGACATTTGTAGGACATGAATTCTCACAGCAAATTTCCTGTTCTTCTGGCTCTTGCAAGCTGTTCAACCTCTCATTCACTATGATACCTGAGCCTTTAGTGAATTTGTGTTTAGAAATATCAGATGAGGCGAGCACCACAAGGTCATTTGTTCTCAGCATTTTGGTCTGCTTTAGCTCTCTGTAATGATTGCCATCTGTTGCAAGCCACATTTCTTTAGCAAGGGATGAGACCAGTACTTATCTCTGGTTTAAGGATAAATATTTGCAATGTGATTAGGTATCCTGCTGGTTTAGCATAGTGACAGTAGCAGATTTTTCTCTGAGATCCATGACTTCACTACTTCTGCATAGTTAGCTTGGTTTTCTAGTCATTTTTCCTTGCCTAAGGGGAAACATTTCCAAATTCTTTTTATGTAACCATTTTACAAATATTATATATATGCATATATTATATATATGTATGTATAGACACATATACATATGGAATAATATTTCCTATCAATGACTTTGAGAAAGTTATGTTGCTTTTAGGAAAATGTATACAAAGAGATAGTTATGTTAAGGGAATGAAGCCAGTCATTAAAATAACAGAGAATTATATTAAGTGAATAGTCATATAGAAAAGTTTTAGGCCTTTTATTGTGTCTCACATTTCTTTCCAAGCACTAAGGAGGCAAGGAAGGTAGATCTTTGAGTTCTGGATCAGTTTGTTCTATGTAGTGTGTCCAAGGACAGCAGTGTTATGAAGAGAAACACTGAAAAAAGACATGAGAAAACTTGAAAGGGGAACAAAGGGGCCAAACAGAATGAACAAGAATATGGAAACTGATGAGCATGAGGGAAATATGCTCACTGAAATTTATTGTTGTATGAAAATCCCTATTTTATCACTGTTTCATGGTCAATGAACATTCACACTGAAATCAGTACAAGATAAATGGATGGCTGATCCTGCATCCTTGTTAGATACAAGTTTTCACACACAGAGGACACAGCTGTAAAACATTGGGAGTAGATTCTCTTTCACAGTTCATGACCTCAGTAGCCCAGATGTTCTGCAGCACATATTTAATAGTGCTTCCAGGAGAGTTTTAGTGAGTGCATGACAAATAATATCTGGTCTTGGAGTCAACACTGCTAATATCAATGATCAGAGAGAAGGAGTGGCCTGGCTGTGGCCTCCAGGGACAAAATTGCTATGGTAGTTAATAGACAAACTATGTCGGGATGCAGCCAGTAACCTTAAATATCCAGTTCACACAGTGTTATTCATCACCAAGATCTTCTATGAATGGCTCCAATGTCCAGATGCTGGAATCCAGAAGAGTGTGGGCTGCAGAACTGTAAGTGGAACTATGTTGTCATCAGTGTACTCTCTTTCTCAACAGACACCAAATCCTTATTGTAATTACTTCCATCCACACCAGTGGCCATGCCTTTCCCCTGCCTCCAACTGCCAGGTTCCGCCCACAGAACACTTTAACTGCCCTGTTATCTATATCCTGCCCCACCCTACAGAGTAAAAAGCTCCATTTCTGGACTTGAAATCCCACCAATTTCTACCCTAGAATTTTCACCCTGAAAAGTCCCACTCACATGCCACATGACAAGAAACTATATTTAACCTTGAATTCTGCTCAGTTCTCTGCTGTTTCTCACCTAGACATAGGAAGCCACCCTCCTGATGTTTTCCTTCCCAATAAATATCTGATTTATTTTTGTTTGCGAGTGTATCTTTGTGGTACTTCTTGGCTCCCAACTGCCAGAATTCCTTTACATCTGAAGTATAATGCATTCACTTCGTTCTGAAACCTGGGAAAGTCACCTCTAATACTTGCATTTTCCCTAGGGTGCCTAAGCTGCACTGAACCCAATCCCTCACCTACAGTCCACCTGCAACAGATTCACCTCCTTGCACATCAATCCCTCAGCACCCCATTCAATAACAGCAATTAGGTAAATTTCGCCTTTGGTCTGTGTCAACATTTCCCTGAGTTTGAGGAACATGCAGTTGAGTCCCCAGCACCCATTTGGCATTCTTGGATGTGGAGGTACCCTAGTCATGGTCTTTGGGGCAACAGCTGCCCTCTTTTCCTCACACCATCCCCCACATTTAGAGCTGCTATCCTGCAGTTTCTTCAGGGCAAACCTGTTATTGTGCCCCTTCCCTTTCTCTTCTTCCACTTTCCTTCAAAGCTGCTTGTAATCCCATGGCTCATCTAGGCCCTTATAGCTTTTGAGACATCATTCCCAACCCTTTCCTGTGGATGAGACCCTCCTCGAAGAGCTCAGTTTTCATCTTTGCCAACTGGCCTCTATGAAAGCCTTGGTACCAGGTGCTGAATCTTACCAGTGGATGAACCACTGATCCACATTGAGTGTGGTGATGACATACTGAATGTTCCTTATTCGGTCCTCTGGGTCCTGGGGCTGCCCACTAGTACAGGTTCCAGTAACATTTTCCTTCTCTCTCATCCATGGAAATGAGTCATCAAATATCCTCTCATTCCTTCTACGGATGCCTTAAAAAAAAACTCCAGCTTCTCCTACTGATACCCAACCTGAAGGGCCCTAAGTTTATGTATTTTATAATCAAATTTTGTCTCAATACCCATTCAATAATCATTCCAAAGGGCTTCCTAATGGCACCTTAGGTCCTAATAATATTTGGGACCTTTACAAATACTGTGAGTGATTGGGGAAATGGAAAGAGTTTCCCCATTCCCTATCTCTCTTTTCTCTGCTCCAAGCCCTGTTTGTTTTTGTCTAGTCTCTCTCCCCAACACCGTGTAAATGTCCTGTTTTTTAAGGCACTATTGATGGATCTGTTAGGTTATTGAAAATTGGGAGCCAGGAACCAGACCTAACAGGAGAGGGTAAAGCAAAGCAGTAGGCCAGCTCCAAGGTATACACAGTACACATCCTTCACACATATTCTTCACTAGCTGGTGCATCTCTCTGCTTTTTCCTGAAGCATCCTCTGTCTATAGACCAGACTCAAAAATTTCTCATCTCTAAGCCTTCTTTACTCATATTTTTTTATTTTGATTTAATCTGAAATCTTTGGCTAAGCTATGAATCTTATCTCAACATTTGTAAAATTATTGTGTAAATTTTTTCTGTACCTCAAATTTGTAAGCATATTGGGTATGACTAAACCCCTGCAAACTCTGTAACAAAAGGGCTAATTTAAAACTCATAACTCCGGGGTTGATAGTTAGGAATCCATATGTAGGTAATCTTAAAGGAAACATGTGCCTTGCTGCCACCTTACCTGCCATTCTCCCATTGGGATAGAGGCAACCACGTGGCTGCCAATCATTTTTGCTAGGCTTGGAAAGGAAAGATTTTGCAATGTGGCCTCACTTTCATCTTGATTAAAATGACCACATGACATGGACCAACAAAGTAAAAATACAACTCCTTCTAGCAGTGTGGCAAAAATCAGATGATTCTCACACTATTTTTAATCACACTAACTAGCCTCCCCTTGATCCACCTCAACCCACAGTCCTTTCTCTTCTTCTGCAGCCTCTCTTGGTAACCTGTCTCCCTTCTCAGGGACAGGCTATCCAAGCAGTCAAGGCTGAGGTGGTCCCAAACCAGAACCTTGAAAGGAACCACAATACCTCAGGGGGCATTCTGGCTCAGGATCCATTTGTAACTTGCCTCCTGGTTAGTCTTCACAAGGCCACCCTTAAAGGGGTAAATCATGGAAAAATCCAAGAGGTCATCCGGACAAACATAAAAACCCATCTCAACTCCTAGACTGCCTCACAAAGACCCTCTCATAATATACCAATCTGATCCCAAGACCCCAAACATAAAACAACTCCTTAGGAAATGCTGCCTCTCCCAGAGGTTTGCTGATATTAGGGCTCAATTTAAACATCTAGAGAGAGGACCCCTGACTCCCCAGGCAGATGTCTTAGTGGTGACCTTTAAGAGGCACAGTGGGAGTGATGGAAAAGCTCAAAAACAAATACACTTGATGCTAGTGAAGGGATTTGACTGGCTGTAGCAACTTCTCATGATCCCTAGACCCCCAAAGCCTGACAACCTCTGGTTCCATTTCAAATACTCTCAGGAGAGTCACTGAGCCCAGGCCTGTATGAACCCTTGAACACTATCTGGACCATGTCCAAGGTATCATCAAGAAGGGAATTGGGTTGTTGACTGCCTTCTTGTCCCTTCTGGCATGGAGACATCAAGCCCAGATGGCCCATCAGCTGACCTCCTAGATCTGGCCATGGATGACTGAGGGGGCCCAGGTTCTCTTGGCCTGACCATTGCCATCTCTGGCAGTGAGCCTTAGTAGACATCACAGTATCAGGGCAATCTATCTCTCTCCTTTTGGACACTGGTACCACATACTTAGTACTGAGGGAGTTTTAGGGACCTGCATCATTTTATACCATTGTCAGCGTAGGGTGAAAGCTTTACTGGCTTCACAAATCCCCAACAAATATATCACTGAGTTTCAATACCCATTCTTAAGCCTCTTATCTCTGGCTATCAAGAAAGAATCTTCTGAGTCTCCCTTCTTTCCTCTTTACTTCCCACATACTAGCAGTTAAAAACCCAATGAAATCTATGACTAGATTCAGGATATCCAAGTTATCAACTCAGCAGTGGTTCCCTTGGCCCCATGGTACTCAACCTCTATACTCTCCTCCCAACCATGCCCTCAGAGACATCCCATTTCTCTGTTCTAGACCTTAAGGATGCCTTCTTTTTCATATCTCTCAATCTCCAGTCAAAAAGTAACTTTGCCTTTATTTGGACTGACCCAGATACTCAGTCCAGTACTCCTGGACTACCATACCCAAGGGATTCTAGGATATCCCACATCTATTTGGCCAGTCTCTAGCCTCTGACTTATTCTACCTCTTCCTAAATCCAAGCTTTCACAGTACATAGCAAATGCCCTCCTTTGTAGTCTATCCCTGCAAATTAGCCAGGCCAACACTATGGTGATATTTTATTTGTGCCAAAATCTGATTTTATTTTTATGTTAATAAATAAATTTACCTGGGGGTCAGAGCTAATAGCAAGCCATTGAGCAGAAGTCTGGCAGTGGTATCACATGCCCTTAATCTGATCACATGGCAGGCAGAGTTTATGTGTTCAAAGACATAGCCAGCTTGGAGACACACACCTTTAATCTCAATATCAAACAGAGAGACCTGGAAATCTGTATAGACAGGAAGTAACACAGAGGTCATGTGGTTGGGTTTACAACCAATGAGAAGGCAGAACAGAAAGTCAATAAAAAGACACACACACAAGAAATAGGTCTCTTTCTGAGGGGAAGGACAATAGTGACAGTGAGGGATAAGATGGTGGTCTTGGTCTTAGCACTTGGCTGCTGCTCTGACCTCTTGGGCTTTAAACTCTGCATTTGGCTGTTTCTTATTTAATAAAAATCATTCAGAATTACATTTACACAACACCTCTGCCTTATTAAATTTTCTGTCTAGCCAGGGCTATAATGTCTCATGCTCTGAGGTCCATATGTCCACTTCTTAGGCCATTTTCCAAGATAGGAAACATTTAATTCAGTCACTCACAGTCCCCACCATTCAGGATGAAATTCTTTCTTTCCAAAGGATGCCTAGATTTTATGCTCCTGGATTCCTTCCTTCTTTCTTCTTAACCCTCCCTACATGAGGTGGCACTTGGACCTTCTCACAAATACCTTCTTGTATAAATTACTAAGCCATTATTTAAGTTTCAACGGGCCCTCTTCTAGACCTGGCACTATGTCTGCTGGACTTAACTCACCAGTTCTTTCTCCAAGTTACAAAATAAGGAGGGATATATCCTCAGGGTCCTGGGTCACCAACTGGGATCTTGCACCCACTTTATACTTAACAAAATATTACAACTTATCAAAAAAGTAGAACATACTGTCCAAGGATGGGTCATAGCTGAGCTTCTTATACTCAAATAAAAAAGATTAATTTTTGGTCACCCACTATTGTCTTCTCTTTTCAGTATCTTTCCCACCTTCTAACATACAATGATCTCCAACAATTACCACTTTCCTATGTTCTCTCTCTTCAGGTAGCATAGGTAGGGGATGCTTACCTTTCAACTCAGCCCACATCTCAACATTTCAAACAGACTCAAGCTGCTGATCTGACTCTCCTAAAGTATGAATAGTTCATCTGATTCTTCTTGCTTTTACCATCCACCAAATTTGATTCTAGAGTCTGCCTCTTCAAGTGCTTCTTTTTTCTACCTTAAATAACCATCCATCTCTACCTGATCTAAGCACTTCTCTCTACTCTTCTGCTAGGTGTCACTAAGTAGCATCCTGCTTTGTTTATGTTTACTAAAAAAGTCACAAATGTGTGCCAGGAAGCTTACTCTCCCCCCATCAGGCCCTCATCACATAGAAAGGGATACCTCTTCCCTGTGATTTGAGACATTTCTCTCTGACAAGTCTATCAGCCAACTTGGGGATGCCCTGGATTCAAATTATTGTTACCACAACACTTACTGCTCTGTTCTTCCATAACTCCTCTCATCTCCTTCTGGAACTTCCTCCCCTTCCCCAAGAGCTATCTATATGCTGCCAGTTATACAACCTTTCCTTGCCTGATTTCCCCTCAAGCTACCTGTCCTATCTCTCCTAGTGTGATCCTGGGCCTATATGTTCTGATTTTCCTTGCCTACCAAAAGGAGCTTCCTTCAAAAAACTATAGGTTCCTTAAGCCCTTTTGTGCTTCTTTAATGTTGTCTCTTCTCTCTGTCAGCTCCATCCTGGAAGTCTTACAGCTTCTCTGTGCTGTCCTGGGATTCTCCCTTGCCTTTCAGCTTCCACTTGACTCTTTCAGAAACTCCTTCCAGCAGAGTTCACTTGAGACCCTTCCTCTTTTTCTTCAGACTTAGAATTTATTAAAGCCTCACTGTGATACTACAAACAGCTTGGCCTCAGTATATTTCAATGGCCTCAATTGACACACTCAATTTTCAATGGTGGCAACTTCTGCCAGTGCACAAACAAATGATCTGAAAATCTTTTATAACTATATTTAACCTCTTCTCCTCTATTTCTTTGTAACTACACCTGCCCAAGGTAGTTCTTACATATGAAGACCCCAGCCTCTAACCAATAGCCCATACTAATAGACATACGGAAATTTCTCTTTATCAGGCTATCACAAGCCAATTAAGTTCCCTATAACACCCCTTTCAATCTCTCCTTCTCTGAGGTTTACCCCATGCCTGATTTTTCTATTTTTGTGTGATTCTGGTCCTGAAAACAAACATAATAAAAACAAGGTTGATAAAAAAAAACAAATAAAATAAAAAAACTTGTTTTATAAGCTATTAAGGCTGCACTTTTATGTACTCATACAAGAATGTACCTCATACTGTTAACCAAGCTTTGCAATATAAGAGTCATCTAAGTGGTATTAGATTTAAAAAGACATGAAGCAGTAATAGAAATAAACTGAGACTTGGCCGTGTGTGGCAGAACTGAGGTTCTTAAAGAGAGCCTAGGAGAGAAGCTTCAGTAACTTCTGAGAGTCTAAGAAAGTGTATAAAGGTCTGAGATTATTAAAGCTTAAGAAAGTTCTGAAGGCATAAGAAAGTATTTAAGACATGTAAATGAACTTTCTGAAGGTATAAAAAGTGATTTAAGTTAAAAAAATGTTTCAGATTTATTTTACCCTCTATCTTATTGTCATATTAAGATTTCAAAGGTTGGGGAAACCTATACTTAATGGTTCTACCAGACCACCAGTGTGGTGGGGTCTGAATACTGCTCACAAGCAGGTTGTCAAAAGGAGATACTTATCCCTATAACACCTAAATGGACTTCTAAATCACCTGTCTCCTATGCTTGCTTCCTCTAAAATCTAATTAACGATTACTGTAGACATCGGTCAGAGACTTATGGAAGCTGCCCTTATTGTCCTCTAGGAGACATGATTCATATTCAGAAAGGCATTCTATTTTATGTAAAATGATCCACCTAGTGTATTCTAATTAATGATCCATGACACCCCAGATGGGAGATGGAGGTCACTGGTAAACTTCACTGTTGCATTTATCACAGCTGCGCATCAGGTACAATCAAAATACAGAGAGTACATATTACAGTCTAAAATTCTAGGTATAGGCACTGTAGAAGCTTCACAATGGTTGTTACATCCTTAGTATCAGGCCTTTTATATTATATTGATCCCACCTCCCTGTCATACCATCTTCTGTTTCAGAGCTTAGTTTCTGCATATCAGCTACTAAATAATGCTCTGCCTGACTACTTTGGAGAATATTGGTTGTGTGTTACTCCTGGGTCAAACTCATTATCACTCATTGTCTTATTACACTCTCTCACCTTATGTCTCAAAAATTGCTCTAAGCTAAATATCACTGCCATCCTTTGTCTCTCCCACATATCTCTCTTCAATATCATAGACTGCCTTAACTCCTCAGGAACTTCTTTGTGGGCACACTGAATCCCACAAAATACAACAATACCTGAACTCTTAGTACCCGGTCCCTATACCCAAACATTTCTCTGATTCACTCAAGTTCATCCTCCTCCTCCTCCTCCTCCTCCTCCTCCTCCTCCTCCTCCTCCTCCTTCTTCTTCTTCTTCTTGCTCCTCCTCCTCCTCCTCTTTTTCTCCTCCTCCTCCTCCTTCTTCTCTTCCTCCTTCTTCTCCTCCTTCTCCTCTTCATCTTATGCCCTAATTAACTCCTTATCTGCCTCCACTCAAACTGAGTTCTAAAATTATTCAATTACATTAATATTCTTCAATCACATCTTAGGTAACCACAGATTTATTAGTCTCTGTTTCACATAAAAAAATCACTTCACAACCCACAGCCTCAAGGTCCTCCATAATCAATTTCACAATGTACCTTTCTCTAAGTACGGGCTCCCAAGATGTCATAATGGCATCATTCTGAAATTGTATCCTGCCATCTCCATGGCACACAGACACCTTGGAATTCTCTCAGACTACATAAGGCTTTACTAGCTACTAAAATCCAGCAGGAATCACAGATATACTGTGATACACCAAGAAGCTTAAGATAGACACCATGGTCTCAACACTCTCAAAATTAGCTGGAAGCCCAAATAACAAGGTAATTAAAACTCAGGCAGAGCCCTGAGCTCAACTTCTTGTATCCCATGAAACCCTCAATGATTCATGAATTATGTTGGATTATTGTTTACTTTGAGATTATGTTTTAGGAAACCAATTGCACAGCTCCTGACTGACATCATTATTGATCATTTCTAGTAGCACTTTGTGACCTTGACACTGCACAGACTCCTCTGCAGATAATCTCTGGTCCCCATATAAAGGCTCTCAGTTGACTTGTAGAGGGAATGATGATGACTTCCCCTTGAGGAGTTGAGATCATTTAATCCTAAATATATATTACAGTATACAGCCACCCAGAATGCACTGCCTGGATAACAAGCCCTCAAAGGCAGGTTATTTATTTGGTGTGGGTGGCAGTATGATATACGTTATTTTGTATTTCTAATATCTTATATAACTGATTCATGGAAATTATGAAATTTATTTTGTAGTATTCATTCATATCTGGGTGTTTGGGTAACTGAATATTTGTAATCTTCAGAGATAAAATGAAGGAATGTGATCAACTCTCTCTCTCTCTCTCTCTCTCTCTCTCTCTCTCTCTCTCTCTCTCTCTCCCCTCTCTCTTCCTGTGATTGTGTGTGAAGTGTGTATGTATGAAGTGCGATTTTCACACATCTACTTAAGCTTTAAAAATGTCCCTCAGCACCTCCTATTGGTGCTCTGAACCACTGACTGCAAGTGTTTTATGGCTTTTGTGAAATCTGTGATATTGTGTCTCTGCTGACTATGAACAAAATCACATCTCTGATTGCAAAAAAAAAATCATTGACTCTTCATATTTCTGACTGATGTTCAAATTGATTAATAAAGATAAGAATCAAGACAGGCAGAAACACAGGCATGACACAAATGTCAAAAATATGTAATAACTATACAGGACTGTGACATAGATTCTTTGAATTATACTGGCTACAGAGTACTTAGCCTCCATGGCCATTCTGTTCATAAAAGAAACTTTTATTTGATTCAAGTGAGTGCAAGTATCTCTAATCACATAAACAAAACTAGAAGCCTGTGTATCTTAATACGTAGTAACATATGTCCGTTTTGTGACTTAGACTATAGTACTATGGGCATGAACACACACACATAGAGCAGGGAGGGAGGTATTGACAGATGAACAGACTGTGGTGGTAAAGAGAGAGGGGAATGAATGATACACATCTTTTAGAAAATCCTTGTCATATTACCAACTTTCTCTCTACACAGGGTCAAAACAGCACTTCAATCATCTTCCTTGTGGCAGTCCACCCTGAAACTGTCCTCATTAACCCAAGGATAACCTCACCACCATCATTCGACCCAGACAAAAGGATCATAGATAGGACTTGGATGGAGCCATGAGACCAGAAATAAGCTCTTATGTGGTAGCAGTTACCTGTGCCTGAACGGGGGGGGGGGGGGCGCTGGTATGTGTTTAGGATTTGCTTTTCTTTTCTTTCCTCTTAAGTTTTAGGAAGAATGTGTGGGTCCAAAGAAGACTGAAATTATATTTCTAAAATATATGTAGCTTTTAAAAGAAAAATAACATCTGTGTATAGGTCAAGAAACTTTTTCATATCTGCATGTTAAGGAAGAAAGAGGTTTATATAAAGACTCAGGTAGTTAATGGTTATTTGGTGGAGAAGGAGGCATAATGCAAAAAAGAATATTGAAGGGGGGGTTAACATGTCAGTAATAGAGTTAACAATTATGTTTGTTAGAAACAAGGTTTAGTCAGTGAGGTGTTATTTTCTTTCTGTTATCTATTTTACTCTTAGCTCTTCTGGAAATTTTTCATGAAATAAAAACATTATTTAAAGCAAAAATCCCACTGATTATATTCTGGTCCTTCTGTGAGACCCATTGCACTGATATCACTCCTCAATTTTGTTCTCCACAGATTCCTGTGATCAGCAAAAATCAAGAGTGTTACACACAATGAGTTCCTGCACTTTATTATGAGCCAAAGTAAGTCAAGTCTACAACTTCAAAACTCCCAAACTTGTATTATAACAGGTTATAAACAAAATTTAAAATTCAAAATTTCTCTCCTGAGACAACTGTCTTTATTTATCCTCATTTCAGAGTATGCCTAACACATATACCCCAGTCTTTCCTTCCCTCTCAGTTTACTTTTCTGCTTTATTTCTATCGTATGACTTGATTTGCTCTGTGATCCTTAATTTACCTTTCAGTACAAAGTAACCCTTCAAATTAGTAAGGCACCATGCAAACCCTGAACTTTCCTGACAACAATGAAGAAACATGGCTAAGCATCTGACTTTCTCTGACATGCTATTCCTGGTCTTCTGGAGATGACAAGCATCTCTTGATTTTCTGCTCAGTTCCGAAGAATCTGGAGCTTTCCTAATTTCTTTTTCTTTTTTTTCTTTTTTTTTTTTTGAGCTGAGGATGGAATCCAGGGCCTTGCGCTTGCTAGGTAAGCACTCTACCACTGAGCTAAACCTCCAACCCTCCTAATTTCTTGCTGGGAATTGAACTCAGGTCCTCTGGAAGAGGAGTCAGTGTTCGTAACCTCTGAGACATCTCTTCAGGCCCCTCCTAATTTCTTAATTGAGGAAAAGTTTAACCACATTTTGAACAACTTTCACATTTTTTCTTCTTCATATTCTGTACCATTTTAGTAAGAGATGATATTTTGATGTTGCTGTGTATTTGATACAGATCTATCAGAAATTTCTATTTCTAGTCTACTTCATTGATTATAAAATGAAATAGAAATATCCTTAAAATTTAAATGCCATACTTATTAATTATTCTTTGCATTATTTAAACTCATATTGTCACATATTCATTTGGATTATTCTCAAATGTTTTGGTCACCAAATTTATGAATAGTATATTACAAATTACGAACTACCATAATTTGCAAGTATAGCTGTGAGCAACAGTTTACTATTTCTGGTTAGTAATCATTATTTTTATATGTAAATATGTGCTATTAATTTCTTTAAATTAATTTTGATAATTTCATATACATTAAAATTGTTAAGAGTTGATCCTACTTGTTTTTTATTTACTTTATAATAGTGTTCATTTTTATCTGATGGGATCAAAGATTCTGGAAGTGTAAATGAATATTGTATGAATAAAATCATACATCTTATCACTTTTTTATATACCCTCATATTTCTACCCTTCTACCAGATATGATCCTTGTCCTTATATTTACATGATAAAATCTAATTCAGGAAGAAAATATTTGTGACAGAAGTTTTGTATCCTTTTTTTTGCCATGTAGCATATTTAGTAAGGAGCAATGGATATCAGTTCAAAACTTCCCTCTCTGCTGATGCTTTTCTCTCAGGTATGGACTAAGATCATCTGCACTAGTTAATCCTAACAATAAATATTAAGGCAAGCTAAAATAGCAGTCTTCATTGAGTTGAGTCTGTACCTACAAAAAATTATGTCATGACTATTTAAAGTAAAAATATATAGAATAGAATAGATACTGAGAGACATATGATGGTCATAAATTAGTGTCATTGATTTAATGAATCATTGTTCTGAATCTATTGAAATTAGTGTCCTCTTGGTGATGATAAGATGTATTCTGCCCGCTAGAGTATAGATATTATGTTCCACACTTAACAAGCCATTAGCATTATAGAAAATTCCTCCCTCCTATGTCTGTAAGTCCTTCCTCTGTTCATTGGACATCACTTGGGATTGGCTCTCAGTCAACTGGTCCTAGCCAGCTTCATTGTTTTATCATCTAAAGGCATACCTCAGATATTGATAACATTGGGAAGAAAATATGTTCTGAATGACAACGGTTGATATCAGGTCTTCTACTTGTATAAATTTAGCATTGGGACATCCTTCATCACTGTCTGTCTTTTCAATGGCTTCCAGGTCATTAAGCTCAAACCCAAGACGTGCAAGTTGATTAAACTCAAGAGTCAATTTACAGAATTCATTGTTTACTGCTCTCTCTTGAGCTGTTTCCCATATTCCCTAATGAATTTATTTCTTCCATTTGCAGTGAATAATCGATTGAATGAGAAAAATCTCAGTGTAGAATGTAATAGTGGGTATTGCTCCTGGACAATGCCAGTTATATATGCTTCAGTATATACTTTCTTATATTTTTCTCTGACATGTTGAGTTTTATTTTCATGATGTGGGCCAGCATATTCGTATTCATTATGTTTCACAGACATAAACAGAGTCCAGCACATTTACAGTTGCAGTTCTCTGATCGTGGTTCCAATGAAGCATTCTGATCCTCATGAGTTTATAGCCTTCTATTAAGTCAACATTAGTCTGGCCCTTTGGATGATTTTTACTGAAAAAATACAAAACGTGGATAGTGAATAGCTCTGCCCTTCTGGTATCCTGTTTTCCATCATTCAACTCTTCTGTGATCACTCTCAATGATGCTTGACTCTTCCAGTTCTATGTTTGCCCTGGGCCAAACATGTTTTTTGTATTCATGTGCTCTGTTGATAATCTGTTGTAATTAATGTATATGAACTGAATATTACTGTCAACATATATCATTGTTTTCCTATCTATTATCCAATAACACATATTGTTCAAAAAACAATAGCTGTTTCTCTAGTAATGCCTGTCTCATAAGCAATGTAAAACATTGCATACATGAGTAACCAAAGTGTCATTATGCTAACATTTTTCCATTCCTTTTTTCCTCATTTTTTATTATTAAGATATATTTTATTCATTTTATATTCCAACCACAGTTTGCCCTCTCCTTCCTCCTCCAACCTCCCATCTTGCCCCCTCACCCCACTCCCTATTCCCACCTCCACCAAGGCAAGGCTCCCATGGGGAGTCAACACAGCCTGGTACATTCAGTTGAGATAGGTCTAAGCCCCACCTCCCTGCACCAAGGCTAAGCAAAGTGTCCCACCATAAGAACTAGGCTCCAAAAAGCTGGCTCATGCACCAGAGATGGGTCCAGATCCCACTGGTGGGGGCTGCGTAAACCGTTCATGCTAAACAACTGTCTCACCTATCCAGTCCTATGGGGGCTCCTCATCTATTGGTCCATAGTTCATGTATTTCCACTAGTTTGGCTGGCCTTCTCTGTACAATTTCCCATCATGATCTTAATGTCCTTTACTCATAGAATCCCTCCTTTCTCTCATCAATTGGACTCCTGAACTCAGCCTGGCACCCAGGCTTGGAACTCTTTATCTGCTTACATCAGTCACTGGATAACAGGCTGTGCCTGGGCCCACCCCCTCACCAAAAACTCCCACCAGACCCTGCAATCTACATGTCCTGCCCCCACACCCATCTCCATGAGAACCCAGCCACTTCCTGAGGCACAGAAACAAAACTGCCAGCTCTTGTTTGACTAAGAGTTGCTGGCCAGCAGGCAGGGCACCTGGGGAAGCCACCTCCATCAAGCCCCCCTATCAGACCCTGCAATCTATACAGCTTGCCCCCATACCCATCCACCTGAGAACCCAGCCACTTCCTGAGACAGAAAAACCAAACTGCCAGCTCTCATTGGACTAAGAAACCAACAGTGTCTTTCTGAGACACAGAATCTGCCACCACTCATTGAACCAAGAGAGTTTTCCTGAAACACAGAATCTGTCGCTCTGATTGGACCACGGGCTCTCATAAGACCAAGAGTAGCTCTGTGAGTCACAGAATCAACAAGCTTGGGTTGACACAAGAGCAGCTCCCTGAGACACAGAATCTGCCTGCTCCAATTATACCAAGAACTAAGATTGGGCCCAGATGGGCACCCTGAAACACAGACACAACAAGCACAGGGTGGACCAATAGCAACTTGCTCAGACCTATTATACCTGTTAGAGGAGGAGATGGGCAGATGTCAAGGCAAAAATAAATACAAAAACATAAAGAGCAATATGGCATCACCAGAACCTAGCCCTACTTCAACAGCAAGACCTCAACATCACAATGTAGAAGAAACATAATAAAGCAAACTGAAGAATAGCATCATGAAGATGCTAGAGTCCTTTCAAGAAAAATTGAAATTGGGGAAAAGACAAAAAAAAATTGGAAGAAATCAATAAAGAAACACAGGAAAAGATAAATAAAAAATTGGAAGAAATTAGCATATCCTTAAAGAAAGCCAAGAATACCATGCAAAAGTAATTAAACATGTGAAGGAAATATTTCAAGACCTGAAAAGGAAAATAGAAACAATGAAGAAGACACAGAGGGAATGCTGGAAACAGAAAATCTGAGTAAACAAACAGGAAACAAAGATGCAAACATAACCAACAGAAACAAGAGACAGGAGAGAGGATCTCTGGTGTAGAGGATACAATAGAGGAAATAGATTCATCAGTCAAAGAAAATACCATAGCCAAAAATGTCATAACACAAAATTACAAGAACTCTGGGACACCATGAAAAGACCAAAACTAAGAATAATAGGGATATAAGAAGGAGAAGACTACAAACTCAAAGGCACAGAAAATATATTCATCAAGATCATAGAAGAAAACTTTCCTAACTTAAAGAAGGAAATACCTATGAAGATACAAGAAGCCCATAGAACAACAAACAGACTAGACCCCAAAAAAAGTCCCCTCACCACATAATAATTAAACAACTAAACATACAGAATAAAGAAAGAATATTAAGAGCAGCAAGTGACTTATAAAGGCAAACCTATCATAATAACACCTGACATCGAAATGGAGACTTTGAAAGCCAGAAGGACCTGGATAGATGTAATGCAGACACCAAGAGACCATGGATGTATCTATCCTAATATTGAACAAAATAGACTTCCAACTAAAATCAATCAAAAGAGATCAAGAAGGATATTACATACTCATCACAGGAAAGATCCACCAAGATGAAGCTTCAATTCTGAACATTTATACCCCAAACACAGTGGAACCCACATATGTAAAAGAAACATTACTAAAGCTTAAATCACACATAAAACCCCAAATATTAACAGTGGGAGACTTCAATACCCCACTCTCACCATTGGACAGATCTGCTTAACAGAGAAATAAAAGGCTTAGCTGATGTTATGACTCAAATGGACACAATTGATATCTACAGAACATTTCACTCTAACAAAAAGAATATATCTTCTGCTCAGCACCCTATGGAACCTTCTCTAAAATCGACCAAACACTCAGTCACAAAGGAAACCTCAAATACAAAAAATTTGGAATAACCTCCTGTATTCCATCAGACAACCATGGTTTAAAATAAGATTCAACAACAACAAAAATTATAGAAAGCCTACAATGTCATGGAAACTGAACAATGCTCAACTGAATCACCAATGGGTCAAGGAAAAATAAAGAAATTAAAGACTTCCTAGAGATCAATGAAAATTAATATACTACATACCCAAACTTATGGGCCACTATGAAAGCAGTGCTAAGAGGAAAATTCATAGCACTATGTGCCCACATAAAGAAGTTGGTGGGATTTCACACTAGTGACTTAACAGAACCCCTGAAAACTCTAGAAAAAGAAGAAGCAAAGTCACCCAGGAAGAATGGATATCAGGGAATAATCAAATTGAGAACCTAAACCAATACAATAGAAACAAAGAGAACAACACAGAATCAATGAAACAAAAAGCTGGTTCTTACGAAAATCAACAAGATAGACAATCCCTTATTCATACAAAACAAAAGGCAGGGAGAGGACATCCAAAATCAGAAATGAAAAGGGAGACACAAAAACAGACAACAGGAAATCCAGAAAATCATCAGTTCCTACTTCAAAATACTGTACTCCACAAAACTGGAAAATCTAAAAGAAATGGATAATTTTCTGGTTAGGTACCACATACCTAAGTTAAAACAAGACCAGATAAACTGTTTAAATAGACCAACAGCACCTAAGGAAATAGAAACAGTCATTAAAAGTCTCCCAACCAAAAAAAAAAAAAAAAAAAGCCCAGGAACAGATGTTTTCAATGCAGAATTCTAGAAGATCTTCAAAGAAGAGTTAATACCAATACTCTTCAAATTGTTCCACATAATAGAAACTGATGGAACATTACAAAACTCCTTCTATGGTGCTACAGATACTCTGATTCCCAAGCCAAACAAAGATGCAACAAAGAAAGGTAATTACAGACCAATCTCCCTCAGGAATATTGATGTAAAAATACTCAATAAAATATTGGCAAACAGACTCCAAGAACATATCAAAACAATTATCCACCATGATCAAGTAATCTTCATCCCAGAGATGGAGGGTTGGTTCAACATACGAAAGTCTGTCAATGTAATACACCATATAAACAAACTGAAAAAGAAAAAAAAGATTATTTTATTAGATGCTGAAAAGGCCTTTGACAAAATCCAATACCCCTTCATGATGAAGGTCCTGGAGAGATCAGGAATACAGGGAACATACATAACATAATAAGGGCAATTTACAGCAAACCAACAGCCAACATCAAAGTAACTGGGGAGTAAATCAAAGCGATTCCATTAAAATCAAGAACAAGACAAGGCTGACTGCTCTCCCCTTATCTATTCAATAGAGTACTTGAAGTTCTAGCTAGAGCAATAAGAAAACAAAAGAAGATCAAGGGGATACAAATTGGAAAGGAAGAAGTCAAACTTTCACTATTTGCAGATGACATGATAGTATATATAAGTGACCCCAAAAATTCAACCAGGGAACTCTTACAGCTGATAAACTCCTTCAGTACAGTGACAGGATACAAGATTAACTCAAAAAAATCAGTAATCCTCCTATATACAAATGACAAACAGGCTGAGAAAGAAATCAGAGAAATATCACCCTTTACAACAGCCACAAATAATATAAAATACCTTGGGGTAACTCTAACTAAGCAAGCAAAGGACCTGTATGGCAAGAAATTTAAGTCCCTGTAGAAAGAAACTGAAGAAGATGTCAGAAAATGGAAATATTTCCCATGCTCTTGGATAGGGAGAATTAATGTAGTGAAAATAGAAATCTTACCAAAAGCAATTTATAGATTCAATGCAATCTCCATCAAAATCCCAACACAGTTCTTCACAGACCTGGAAAGAACAATACTCAACTTCATATGAAAAAAATAACAGGATAACTAAAAGAATCCTGTACAATAAAATTACTTCTGAAGGAATCACAATCCCTGACTTCAAGCTCTACTATAGAAGTACAGTAATAAAAACAGCTTTGTACTGGCATAAAAATAGACATGTAGACCAAAGGAGCTGAACTGAAGATCCTGATATTAATCCATATATGGATGAACACCTAATTTTTGACAAAGAAGCCAAAATTGTACAATGGAAAAAAGAAAGCATCTTAAACAAATGGTGATGGCATAACTGGATGTCAACATGGAGAAGATTGCAAATAGATCCATATCTGTCACCATGCACAGAACCTAGGTTCAAGTAGATCAAAGATCTCAACATAAATCCAGTTAATCTGAACCTGATAGAAGAAAAAGTGGGAAGTAGTCTTGAACACATTGGCACCAGAGATCACCTCCTAAATATAACACCAGTATCACAGACTCTGAGAGCAACAATTAATAAATGGGACCTTTTGAAACTGAGATGCTTTTCTAGGGCAAAGGACATGGACAATAAAACAAAATTATAGCCTACAGAATGGGTAAAGATCTTCACCATCCTTACATCTGACAGAGGGCTGATATTCAGAATATATAAAGAACTCAGAAACAAGACATCAAAATTCCTAACAGTCCAATTAAAAATGGGCTATAGAGCTAAACAGAGAATTCTCAAAAGAAGAATCTCAAATGACTGAAAGACATTTAAGGAATTTTTCAACATCCTGAGTCATCAGGGAAATGCAAATAAAAACAACTCTGAGATACCATCTTACACTCATCAGAATGGCTAAGATCAAAAACACTGAAGACAGCTTATGTTGGAGGATATGAAGCAAGGGGAACTCTCCTACATGGTTGGGGGGAATGGAAGCTTATATAGCCACTTTGGAAATCAGTATGGCATGTTGTTGGAGTTTTCTCTAGTCCTGCCTGGCCCACGGTCAAGACAAATCTCTCTCACCCACCAGTCCCACAGCTGCTCAAACCCAACCAAGTAAACACACAGAGACTTATATTACTTATAAACCGTACGGCCACGGCATGCTTCTTGTTATCTAATTCTTATATCTTAAACTAACCCATTTCTTTTAATCAATAAGTTGCCACATGGTTTATGGCTTACCGTTATCTTAACATCTTCTCATGGTGGTGGCTGGCAGCTTCTCTCCATTTCAGCCTTCCACTTCCCAGAATTCTCTTCTCTGCTTGTCCTGCCCATACTCCCAGCCTGGCTACTGGTCAATCAGCATTTTATTTATACAGAGCTATATCCACAGCACTTCCCCTTTTCTTTTCTTTTTCAAAAAGGAAGGTTTTAAATTTCACATAGTAAAATTACATATAACAAAACAATTATCAAGCAAGAATTATAGTTACAATATCTAGTCTATTTACAATAGCTAGTCTATTTGTATTTGGCAAAATTAAAGAAGATGTCCTATCTCTCCTATATTTGTGAGTCTAAGGTTTCATATCTAACTTATCTTTTATCATAACTAAGAACATTATAACTATGTAGTCTTCAACTACACCAAAGACCTCAGAAGGATATAATATTACCTAAGAAATGGGAGAAAGATGCAAGCCCTTTTTGAGAGTCTTGTGAGAGTTGACAGAGACAGCTGGCAGCTTGGACAGTCATCCAAAGTTCTTTTGTTAAGTTGGGGCATCTGTCTTCAGACCACAGGCCTAGAGTCTCTCATTCACTTTTCTCTGTGTGCTGTAGAATGTCTGGTAGTTTCCTCTGTGAAGCAGGAATCTGAAGGACCATTTTGCCAAGCAAAGTTCAGTGGTCACATTCCTATGGGTCCTGTATGTACAGTTGATCAAGATATCCAGGCAAGAACAGTTTCTTGCCCAAATGGCTATTTTTGCCAAGGTAAAGATAAACTCCATATGGCGTGTCTTTGATGCCCATTCTCCTCTCTGAAGAAAATTGGTCCTCCCAGGAGCAGACATGTCTCACTATATAGAAAGTCTATTTTTTAAACACTTTAAATGCCGTTTTCTGTAGGTCTTTGAAGTGTTTGAAGATTACCCACCTTGTCCGGGCCAGCGGGATCTTCAGCAGAGACCCTAGAAGGGGGAATGGCGAATGAAAGGATAAGAGACACAAAGAATTGACAGCAAGACAGTTGACCCGTCCAGCAGGCCAGGTTATTCGAGGGTCTCGAGGAGGGACCACCTGTGAATCAATGGGGGGTGAGAGGGAAAGGAGACCAAGCGCCTGAAGAAAGACAAAGCAGTCTGAGTTGCGTCAAGGCCTCACTTTATTGACTGGTGTTAGAGCTTATAAACAGGGCTTCAGGTAGGGAGGGGGAGCAGGAGTGAGGAGAGGACAAAGAAAATTCCTAAGGAGGGTCAGCAGGAGGTCTCTTTGGTCCCAGGCCCCTGCAGCTAGCTGATTTAAAGAGGTTTATTTAATCCTACATTCCTAGGTTTGACTAAAAGCCTCCTATTTACACGAGGCTTGATAAATCGTGGCAGGTAACACAAGGTTCAAGACACCGCTGTCCAGAGTCGGTCTCCAACAGTTCCCCCTCTTTTCTCAAAAATGGACCAAGTCCATAAGGTCGGGATTGCGGAGGTCTGAGAGAGCCTCTGTCTTAGGCTATACAGGGGAACTCCCACACACGGCAGTGTGCCATGTTGAGCCAGTCTCAACAACCTCTGTAAGCTGTTGTCTCCTGCGTGGGCCCTGTACTATTCCCGTCATTGAGTACTCTCTAGCAAGACCATGGGGACGTTAGGGCTTTAAGACACTGAATCTGAGTCCTTGATGAGGCTCCTGGCCAGCCTCCTCGGAATCTACTCTGTGATAATGAATAGAGATGTGTCGTGGTAAGGCGGAATCAATCTGATTTTTGATAAACCAAGTCAACCGCTGAAAGGCCCAGGGACCAAAGGTAATGAGAAGGAGAAGGAAAATAATCAGGAGGGCCAGGAGGGTGGGGATCAGGGTAGAAAGCCAAGGGGATTCTTTAAAGCTTTTGTATAGAAGAGCAAACCCTGCTCCTAAGAGCAAGAGCCGCATCTTACTGAAGCCCCATAAAGGCTAATAAAGGAAAAACCCACAAGATTACAATTCCCATACAATTTCGTTTCACAAGATCATGGTCTGGGTACAGAGTGATCACAGATGGGTAATTTGCATCAACAGGTACATTTTTCCTGAAACCTCAAGGGAGGGGTATCAAGGCGGGAGTGGAGTTTACACAAAGGTCACAGTGGTCCTTCCTGGAACACCTGCAACTATCCCAGTCACAGTTGAGCACATCTCTTAGCAGAAATCTCTTTACATTGTTATATGGTTGCAGGGGAGATTGAACAATGGCTAAGTCAGGTTGCTCTTGGAACTAGATTTTTAGTTTCTCATTTCTTGGTGCTTGAAGTTTTCTCTTTTCCTGAGGCTTGGGGGTGTAAGCCTGAAGGGCTAGGGTCTTTCACTCCCCCATTTCTTTTTGGCAAATTTTAATCTTAAAATTATGGCATTACATTTGGTACCTCATGGCCTATTTTAGTAACTCATGGCCTGTAATGGCCATGCATAGTTCATGTATAATTAGCCATCTGATCTCTATGCCAGGGAGTTTTCTTTTGACCCAGCATTTCAGCCTTTTTAGAACAAGGAAAATGGGACGATGTATTCTCTTCTGAAACTGCTTCAAGCTGGCATTGGGGTGTCGTTATCAGGGCCCCTCCCCCAAAAGGCTGAAAATCTGGTCAAAGACTGGGCAGGGGGCATTCGTCAGTAGCATGTAGCTGCCTGACACCATAGTGACAGAGAAGAATCATGTTAGCTGGGCTGGTCCACGTTAGCCTTTAGCACGTCGGAGTCCACAGTCATCTGGAGTGGTGGAGTCAGCAACTGAAACTTGGAGGTGTCTGACAGCCAAGTAGAAATCTGTTGAGACAGATTTAAACTAGGAACAGAGGTTAAAATTTGTGAACTTATTTGGAACCCTTAGGTTTATACCCTTAGTAATAGGAAAAGCACTAATCCCAAGACCATGAGAGAGGAAAAATACCATCTTTAGGAATACTTATCTGGGTTCTTTCGACCTCTGTGGAGTGGGTCTATGTTTTTATGACTCTTTTGATCCTTTGAGGCCTTTTTGCAGAATGACATAAAAGTTTTAGATACATTAGTATTACCAATCTGTACTGAAATCCATATTGTAGACAAAGCAGATAAAGGGTATCTGTAAAACAGCAGAAGTAGACTTATACCTTTGAGTCCCAACAAGAACTACAGATTTGGGCATTTTACTTCTGTCCAGAAAGACAGGTGTAAGTTGGACAGAGATTTTAAGCCTGGTGAAAAGCACTTTTAGGCTTACATTAGACATATCTATATGACATCTAAAACAAATCCAAAATGTTGAACTTGTGACTGAACAGTAAGTGGTCATTGCTCTACCAGCTCATCAGGACTCCTAAATGTTAAGCTCTGAACCATAGAACAGGAGAGTAATCTGAAACATATCTTATTTTAGACTTATATCCGAACCTTTATGATTTATTTAAGTTTTTACATCTTAGAACATTTTCTTTTTTTTTTTTTTTTGTTTTTGTTTTTGTTTTTGTTTTTTTTTTTTGTTTTTTTTTTTTTTTTTTTTTTTTTTTTTTTGGTTTTTCGAGACAGGGTTTCTCTGTGTAGCTTTGCGCCTTTCCTGGAACTCGCTTTGGAGACCAGGCTGGCCTCGAACTCACAGAGATCCGCCTGCCTCTGCCTCCCGAGTGCTGGGATTAAAGGCGTGCGCCACCACCGCCCGGCTTAGAACATTTTCTTAAACGTGAGCTTACAAGCTAGCTATGGCCTTGCAGAAAGATCTGGTTGTCTGATGCTGCCATGCTGACAAAATTAGAGCTAGCCTAGTCATCAGCACTGTCAGAGATCTGAGAAGGATAAACTATATCTGAGTGCAGACCAAGAAGCTTCCAATCCTATAAATTACAGTGATCAATCCCTACCCAGGTCTCTATAGCGTTGGAGGTACCAGTCAGAACAACATCAATCTTCTACCACCATCAAGCCCATAAGGCAGAGTACCTTTTCTGTGGAATAGGGACACGGAAGACTGACAGTGTCCTACTACTTGTCCACAGTCTGGGCTGGGTCCTGGAGGCAGGTGTTGCATTGAGGCATCTTGCCCTGTGGTCAGTGTTGTTTGCAATTCAGGTGGCATCTTCTTGTCATTCCATATCTTCTTTGGAGACCTTGGGAGTCATTGCTAGGATCTGGGGAGCTGGGAGTCTCTGTTTCCGATAGTAAGTTTTTAATCAAATAATTTAAATGTCATGTTCATCAGATCATTGACAGGTTTGAGGACCATTATCTATTAAATGTATCTGAGCCAAACAAATAATCTTGAAAATATCTCTAAGTTTGGTAATAATGACCAGGCTAATTTGTTCTCCTATAGATATATTAGTCAAATATACCTCTCAGTTTGTTTTTATTTAAATTGAACCGTTTATGCTTTAAACTAGTATCTGGATAGCCAGATGACTAGTATTAACTTGTATTCCTTAGTACAGAAGGACATTCATGCAAACTCAGACATTCAAAACCAAACATACATGTGGCCACATTTTCATTCATACCTGCAGAATAGACAGACATTTTTTAAAACTATGACCCTTTGGAGTCTCCATGTAACAGCAGAATAACAAGAGAAAGAAATCTGAAACATGTTTACTTAAACTTTAAAGTTAGACCTTAAAGTTTTATTATATTTTTTAAACCTTCATGACATGCTTAAGCCTTTAAATTTTTATATCTTAAACTGTTTCCTCAAGTCAAAAATTCATTTATTTAAACTTTTATTTTAACCAACAATAATTTGAAACCAATTTTCTTAAATGATGGCAAGTATTTGTAACACATTGAACTCAAATGACCAAAACCCATGTAAATTTTTACTTTTCCTGTGGAAACAAAAGCATAATTTTCCTAGTATCTTGAACTGGTAATTTAACATTTTTTTATCAAGCAATATCAGTGTTATGCCCAGATCACATCCCCAAAGAAGCCACTGGAGACCTCAGGTACAGAATGCAAAAGCAAGGTTTATACAAATGAAGTTTACAAGCCTCGGCAGGGGGGCTAGTTCCAAACCTCTCACACACAGCAGGGAGGTTGGAAGGAGGACACGCCTTTTCTTTGTGAGGCTAATACAGACCACATAATTCATCTCCCACAGCCTGCGTCCCTCTTTAGGTTCATATCAGTAGTTTTTTATGTTATCTTTATTTCTCATTTGTTTAGCAACTGTGTTTAGGAGTTTTATGAGCTGTCCCCAGGGGTTTGGGGAGTTTGGGATGTTTGGGATGTTTTATGACCACTTAGTCTCTGTCAGATGGTCATATATCCTAACTCTGTGTTTTCTTAAGTTTCTGTAGTTGATAAAGCCACCTGGAAAAAGGTGTCTAAGTTCTTATCTACATTTAAGAATCTTGGTTTTAGCTTCTCTTTGTCTGTAGGGGATGAAGTGGGGGGGGGGATTTACTGAGGTTTCACAATCAGGACAGAGAAGGGTTAACAAGAGAAATTCCTGGCTGGCAGAAGAGACCTTGAAGTTATCACAGTAAAGGAAGGGAGGGGGAGCAGTGGTCATAAATTATGTCCTTGGCTGCCAGTGTTCCTGAAAAAAAAAGTTTTTGTTAACTCCTCTGACTCAAGTCAGATTCTCTGTTCAGTGTTCACACAGTTTTGTCAGTTGCAGGCAGCCATTGCCCTGTCCAGAGCAGGACATGAGAATCTTAGCCCGCCTGTACCCAGAGCACGCACCCCCACCTTCGTGAGAGCAGCCAGCTGCCTGCAGTCCTGATAGCAAGAGAGCTAGGGAGGGAGGGAGGTGGCCCTCGCTGTGCCTCTCTCTCCTCCCCCCAGGAAAATAAGGGAGATGAGTAGCAGAAACAGATGACATTTACACAGACAATCCAAGTACCAGCACATCAGCACTGAGATGATGATGGCCTCACTCACAGCAAGCAAGCCCCTCGATTGTGGCTTGCACATCCTTCTGGTGGGCTAGGCAAAGGTCTAGTGGAGAAGAAGGGGACTGTCCCATAGCGTCCGTCACAGTCAAGTCAACAATGAGAACAGTTAACACAGTACACAAAAGACCAAGGGCACACGAAAGAAAAACTTTGCCCCAACGAGACAACCAACAAAGCTCCAAGAACAATGACAGCCTGATGTGCTCTGTGGAGAGTGACCCTCCAGGCTCAATCACACCAAAAACAATCCAGACTGGAGGATCTCTGTCCTTGATCAAACAGACATCACGGGGCTTTCACATGCCTGTTAGTCAGACATGCACCTTATTTCTTAGAAGAGAAACAGAGTGTAAAGTAACAATGACCAGAATAAAACATACAAAAAAACCCCACAAAATGTCTCTAACAATTTCCCGGGACAAAATACAAAGTGGCACTTCCTCCCACCATGGGGAAAGGTACCCAAAGATGCTCCTCTCCTGAGCACTCCCTGGAGGAGACTCCTAAAATCAAATGGTCACCTCTGAGGTGGCCCCAAATGGCTTGGGACTAGGGGGTCCCTTGCCCAAATCAGGGAATGAGACGTCTCTCTTTCCCTCCCAGGATCACTGTCCGGACACGTCTGTCCCAGTGGGAGCCTGCAAGGTACAAATCAGTCGACTGGCACAAAACTTAACGAGACAAGACAGAGACAGAGACAAGACAGAGAGCGCTCTTACCGGTAGATATCAATAAACCTCTAGACCCTTGAGGGTCACGGTGGGGTCTTTTGGTCTTTTGTTCAATGTGATTTGTGGCAACCTCACTCTTACCATTTTCTGGGACGGACACATCGTTTAATAGGTCCTCAGCAAGTGCCAGAAGATGTGACACCCTACTATTTTTTTCTGAATTCTTTAAAACATCTCTGATTACTCCATAGAAACTAAAGAATGCATCGAGGACGTTCTTTCAGTCCTTAAGTAAGTTACTGATATCCTTTCCAACTTTATTCCCACGTCAAAGGGTGGATGCCCGGGCCATTAATAACCAGCCAGGGACATTTTTCTTCCACAAAATAGAAAAACTTAATTAAATCTTTTTTTTTCTTTCTTTCTTTTTGACTCTTATTCCCCTCTCCCTGAAATCTTCATTTCCTTAATGAAGAAAGCCTCTTTAGAGAGTACTTTACCCATTGATTGATGAACGGCACTTACCTCAAGGCTGCCCACGGCGCACGAGTGATGCTGTTGGGGCACCTCTACCCTAGTGAGTCTGGCCAGACCCCGTTTTCTCTTTGCCGTCCAGTAGTGAGTCGCCGTGCCTCGAGCCCCACGTTCGGGCGCCACTTGACCCGTCCAGCAGGCCAGGTTATTCGAGGGTCTCGAGGAGGGACCACCTGTGAATCAATGGGGGGTGAGAGGGAAAGGAGACCAAGCGCCTGAAGAAAGACAAAGCAGTCTGAGTTGCATCAAGGCCTCACTTTATTGACTGGTGTTAGAGCTTATAAACAGGGCTTCAGGTAGGGAGGGGGAGCAGGAGTGAGGAGAGGACAAAGAAAATTCCTAAGGAGGGTCAGCAGGAGGTCTCTTTGGTCCCAGGCCCCTGCAGCTAGCTGATTTAAAGAGGTTTATTTAATCCTACATTCCTAGGTTAGACTAAAAGCCTCCTATTTACACGAGGCTTGATAAATCGTGGCAGGTAACACAAGGTTCAAGACACCGCTGTCCAGAGTCGGTCTCCAACAGTGTCTTTGATGCCCATTCTCCTCTCTGAAGAAAATTGGTCCTCCCAGGAGCAGACACGTCTCACTATATAGAAAGTCTATTTTTTAAACACTTTAAATGCCGTTTTCTGTAGGTCTTTGAAGTGTTTGAAGATTACCCACCTTGTCCGGGCCAGCGGGATCTTCGGCAGAGACCCTAGAAGGGGGAATGGTGAATGAAAGGATAAGAGACACAAAGAATTGACAGCAAGACAGTATTCTGATCAAGCTGCAAAATTTTATTTTTCTCAGGTGGGTTTTATAGTAGCAGACCAGGAAACTTTCTTTGGGAAAAGATCAGGGGACTGTTGAGTTGCCAAGCAACCCAAACAAGCAACCTAACCACAAAACATTGTTACTAATGGTCACTGAAGCAGAAAGATAAGGAAATGTTAAATTATTTTCTAATAACTCCTTGTCCAGGCATGTCAAAACTTTCTGGTTAGTAGCTCAATACTGGACAACATAAACTTAACTCAGGCAGGCAATATGACATGGCTCTTGAAATTATCCTTGGCGCTACTTAATTGAATTACATCTTGTATATCTAGAAAACAGCATGACTATAAGTTTGAATATCCTAGAAAACTACTTATTAATCTATATTTTTAATTATCCATTACAATTGAAATGAGTTACATAAACATAATACCTCAAATGAGAATAGAAATATATATACAGTATAACAAAATTAAATTTAAATTTGTATCAATAAACTAAAATCCATAGCAATGTAAAACACTTTAAACAAGTTGCTCTTTAAAAGTAGACTCAATAATCTACTCTTTCATCCTATCATATCTATACCATATCCCCTTTTCTTCTTTAGAAAGAAATCACATTTATAATCAACGTGAATTAAATAAAAATATTGTTTTTTCTCTGTCCCACAACAGAGGGCTCTTCTGATATGGGACAAAGGAATGTCTTACCCCCCCCCACCTTTTTAGCAATATGTTTGGGTTTAGAGAAGGAGTGAGTCAATTCCATCTCCAATGGTATATTTGGGTATTTGGGCATAGCTTCTTATACTACTTCCTGATGGAGGGAGCATTGTATCATATGGGTACACAAAAAAAAATAGGATTATGGAGTAGTCCATGAGGGTGTATTTTCTGAGCCTGTTGCTTTGAACCCATTCTGGATGTTGGATCATCTGGGCCATGGTGTCATTGGAGACCTTTCCAGGGGTCTTGGCTGGTCAAACCTTATGTATCTTAATCTGGAACAAATACATAGCCTCTGGCTTTCTGTGGAAACAAAATCAGAGCCTCCTTTCCAAAGCAACATATCCTTACATCCAAATTTTGAAGTCAAGGTACCTTTAAAATATACATATTGGCTTAACTCAGCAGCTTTTATATTCAAATGATTTTGTGCAGTTGAAAATCCCAAAGACAACATAATCCAGATTCTCTGTGAAATATCCATCTTTATGTGGCTTATTTTTTATAGTACCTTTACTGTCTCTTTAAAGACTTTACTTTTTAAAACTATTTCTTTATATAATTGTATATATCACATTTTGTCTCTTTGAAGACTATGTATACTTTTACATACATTGTAAACTATTCCATCTCAACCAGTCTTATTGTGAATCTGTTGCATTAACCTGCAGCATTCTAAGACTGAAACAGCACTGGCTGTTGGCTCTGCTGACCTCAGCTTCCCAACATGGCAGTGGTACATTTACAGCCAGCTCTGGGAGCCATCAACTCTTAGAAGCAGTGGGTCTATGCTTCTATAAAAGCAGTGTGCAGCACAGAAACTTCTTTTTTTGGTACTAGCAAAGACTAAATCCACCACACAGCATAATGCGCTGCTTATAGTTGCCTCATTCCCACCATACTGCTGGTCAAATGCATATGCCAGGAACCCGCCATAGTAGCTCAACCCGCATGTTGCTGCACCTAGCCACCCATATGAGACATGAAACAGGAACCTGGTTTTGGTTCCATTTAGAATTGCTTATAAAATACTCTCAGGTTTAAGGTGGAAACTTGAGCCATTGGGCACCATTTGTAGCTAAAGTTTTTCTCTCCAGGTCCTGCCAAGTCCTGGTAGTCCCATAGCCCACTTATAAAATAAACATACAGAAGCTTATATTATTTAAACTGCTCTGCCATCAGCTCAGGCCTACCATTGTCTAGCTCTTACTCTTATACTCAGTCCATTTCTGTTAATCTGTATGTCACCACATGTTCTGTAGCTTTACCTGCTGCCTTAACATTATGCTCCCTGGATGGCAGGCTGGCATCTCCTCCCCTCTGTCTTCCTGTTCTTTCAATTCTCCTCTCTGCTAGTCTCACCGATACTTCCTGCCTGGCTACTGGCCAATCAGTATTTTATTTATCAATCAATAATCCACAGCAATGGCACTTTCTCAGAAAATCATGAATAAATCTCCCTCAAGACCCAGCTATACCACTTTTGGGCATATACCCAAAGAATGTTAAATCATACCACAAGAACACATGCTCAACTACATTCATAGAAGTATTATTTGTAGTAGCCAGAACCTGGAAACAACCTAGATTTCTCTCAACTGAAGAATGGATAAAGAAAATGTGATATCTACACACAATGGAATACTACTCAGCTGAGAAAAACAATGACATCATGAGGTTTGCAGGCAAATGGATGGAACTAGAAAAATATCATCCTGAGTGAGGTAACCCAGACTTAGAAAGACCAACATAGTATGTACTCACTCATAAGTAGATACTAGATGTAAAGCATAGGATAACCAGATTGCAACTCACAGCTCCAGGGAGGCTAGCTAGTAAAGAGGAGCCTAGGAAAGACACAGGGATCACCCAGTGACAGAGAAATGGATGAGATCTACATGAGCAAACTGGAATGAGGGGGCAGGTAATGGAGGTCAAGGGTCGGGGGAAACAGAGCTTAGGGGAGTGGGAGGTCCTAGCTGGATCAGGAACAGAATGAGAGAAGAAGGAAAGAGATACCAAAATAAATGAAAACACCATGGGAACAGGAAGAAGTATAGTGCTAGAGAGGTCTTCAGGAATCTACAAAGATGACTCCACTATAGACTACTGGCAGTAGTTGAGAGGGTGTCTGAGCTGACCTACTCTGATGATCTGGTGGCCAATCAACCTAACTGTCATGATAGAACCCTCATCCAGTGACTGATGGAAATAGATGTAGAGATCCATGGCTAAACCCAGGCAGAGCTCCAGGAGTCCAATTGAGAGAGAGGAGGGATCATATGAGCAAGAGATATCTAGACCATGATTGGAAAAAGCACAGAGACAACTAGCTAAATTAGTGGAAACATATGAATTGTGATCCAATAACTGAGGAGCCCCCATGGTACTGAATCAGGCCCTCTGGATAAGTGAGACAGTTGTTTAGCTTGAACTGTTTTGGGGTCCCCAGGCAGTGAGACTGAGACCTGACCTTAGTGAATGAGCTGGCTTTTTGGAACCTAGTACCTATGCTGAGATAGTTTGCTCAGCCTTGGTGCAGGGAGGAGGGGTTTGGACCTACCTCAACTGCATGTACCAGGCTCTGCTGAATTCCCAGGGGAGACTTTGCCTTCGAAGAGGTAGGAGTGGGGGGTGGTTGGGGGGAAGAAGCTGGGGGATGGGAGGAGGGAGGACAGTGGAATCTGTAGTTGATATATAAAATCTCATAATAAAAAGAAAAGAAAAAATGATAAATGGGTCACAATAGAAAGTATAATTAAGAAATACGACTGACAATGAAATGATTCCTAACAATATTCTGCTATACTCAGAGAGGCTTCATCCAGAAACTGATAGAAACAAATTCAGAGACCCACAAGCAAACATTAGGTGGAGCTTGGAGACTCCTGTGAAATAGGAGGAAGAATGAGCCAAAGGGATCAAGGACACCTCAAGAAAACCCACAAAATCAACTCACCTGGGCTCATAGGGGCTCACAGAGACTGAACCTACCAAATTTAGGGAGTCTGCATGCATCTGACCTAGACTCTCTGCATATATGTTATGGTTGCGCAGGTTGCAGGGCTCCTAACAGTGGAAGTAGGACTGCCCCTGACTCTTTTGCCTGCTTTGGAGAACCTTTTCATCCTACCAAGTTGGCTTGGGCAGCCTTAATACAAAGAGGCACCTAGTTATACTGAACTTGATATGCCATGTTCGGTTACTATCCCTGTGAGGACTGCATTTTCTGAAGGGAAAGGAGGAGGAGTAGATGGGGCAAGAAGTGAAAGGGGAGGAGGGAGGAGAAACTGCAGTCAAGATGTAATATACGAGAGAAAAATATACTAAAATTAAAGAGTAAAAGACACGCCACTGATTAGGCTACAAAACAAAAAGAAATTGAGAACACTTAGTATTGGGCTTCAAATTGCACATTCTATAGGTCTTTTAAAAAATCACTAGATACGTGTGACTTAAGCAACTATATATATAAATGAATAAACACTTTAAAAAGAAAATCTATAATGAATGCAATACCCAAAGTCTAGAATGATTCATTGTTGAACACAAGCCACAAACAAAACACTTCTCATGTCTAAAAATGTGGTAGGTTCAGTTGCTGGATGAAGCCTCTCTGATGATGATTCTGCTAGGCTTTTGTCTACAAGTATAGCAGAATATCATTAGGAATCATTTCATTGTTAGTGGTATTTCTTAATTATACTTTTTATTGAAACTTGTGTATCTTTTTTTTCTTTTCTTTTTAAGTTTGTGATTAACTTCCACTATCACTAATTAAAATTCCCCTAAAATGCCATGGGATTTTTATTCATTTTGAGGATAATTCTTTCTTGAGTAGCATTATTGTCTTGAATAGCACTTGGGGACTTGCACAGTATACGGACTCTTCTCCAGATAATCTACATTCCCAACAAAGACTGTCACTAAATGTCCTAAGGACATGATAATTAGTTCCTTCTGAGGATGAGAGATCAGGGATGGGATTCCAAAGCTTTATCACAAGCTCTCTTTCACATCTGCATATAGCAACCAAAGTACTCACAGCCTGAACAGCAATCATCAAAGTTGGACATTTGTGGGGTGGCAGTGTAATGTGTTTCTTACTCTGACAAGCCTAACATTTTTATATAACCACTTTATACTATATTGCAAAGTTTATTCTATGTTTTTTATATTCAGGTCTAGGGTTTTTCATCACTGCACACTTGGAATTTTCAGAGTTGCTATTAGAAGCTGTGTTCAAGTCTGTTTTTCAAGCATGTGCTTAAGTTGGTAAAATTACCATTTCCAGCTTCTCTTGATGCTCTGAGGCACCCATCAGTAGATCCATTGTGACAGTTGTGTAGACTTGTGTTCTCTGATATTATATGCTAAGTGTACCTCTCAAAGAAAAGCTCCTATTTTAAAACATGTTTGTGAGCTGTGCAAGTCATTGAAAACTGTTCAAGTTGATTAGTTTTGTGAATATATAAAAAAAAACAAGTGGGATGGCTGGAGTCATCGTGTTGACCCCAGTACAAAGCAAATGTAATGACTCATTCCACACTTGTATACACAGAGCCTTGAAGGGATGCTGGCTACTGGGTCCACATCCTCCTTGACCACCTGGCCATGCTGTTCTGTCTTAGGGAAGATTTCACTTTGTTCAGGTTGGTGCAAAATAATCTGAACAAATAAGGGAACATGTAGGTCTGTGATTCTGACTTAGAATATAGTATTATGAATGTAAGCACACATACCAATTTACACATGCAGGACAGACATCTTTTAGAAAAATCCCTGTCATATCCCCACCATGAACACTACAAAGGTTAGAACAACCTCTCTCTTGTCTTTCCTATTATTATGATGCCTGAAATTTGTCCTCATTCATCCCAGACTACAATGCCATCATCACTCCATCATATTAATTGTTGACAGCACAGATGAGGGCTGAGAAATAAGGCAGAAGACAGACTCTTACATTCTAAATATTTTCAGGATGCCCAAATGCCAGGAGATGGATCTTGTTGTAGCTTCTACATTCTTTTGTCTTAGCCTCTAGTGAGAGTGTGTGGGCCCAAGGGAGTCTACAGAAATATGTCTAAAATGTGTGTTATTTAAAGAAGCATGATAACATTTATGTAGATAATAAGAAAACTCATTCATTTCTAGTGTTAATACTGAAATTGGCTAATATAAAAAATATGTAGTCAATTACTATTGAGAAATAGAGGGAGAAAGACAATCCAGGACTTCAGAGTATCAAAGTGGGTTTAATTATGCTGTATTATAATTATATTTTGACAGTACAATATTGCTATTTTTGCTTCACTATGAGTTTGTTGCTTTTAGCACATTCTGAAGTTTTTCAGGGAAAAAATAAATCAAAGACCCCACTGTGTGAGCAGCTCCCCATCTCTGTGAGGTTATAGTCTCAATATTGTTCATTCTCTCTACACTCCCCAGGTGCAAATGATCAGAAGAAATGCTGAGTTTGACACACTGTACACATCTGCACCTATTATGAGCCAATATGGTTGACTTCTACCAGAATATCACTGATTCCATGTTCCTGTTTCAGGAATGGGTTTTAAAGCAAACATTACAATTCTCAGTTCCTCTCCTAGACTAGTTACTTTTGTGTCTGTTCATTTCAGAGTTTGTCTTGTAGCTACCCTCCATTCTTTCTTAGGTAACTCTCTGGTTTGTTTGTTTTTTTTTCAATATCACCCTTTAGAGTGGTATATAGCACATTCCTCATTCTAAACATTTTAAAGCAGAACAGAGGAATGTGAATGTACATCTGAACCTATCAACCTGTTCAATGGCTCTTTGTGAATTCCCTGCATGTCTCTTGCATTGTGAGTGACTTTTCCTCTTCAAAGCTGTGCATGATATCTGCATATTTCTGAATTTCCTTAGAGAAGTTTTAACAACAGCATGAACATGCACCACATCACTTTTCTTCTAGATACTTTCCATTATGAGTATTGATTTCTAGATGTCACTGTCTTGCTTCTTGACATAAGTTCTGGAGAATTCTTCCTTATTGGAGATAAATAGGAAAAATGGGTTTGTTTAAAAATTGTATTCTGTATACATTAATTCTTTAAACTACTGAGACTTATGCTCCTATATTTTTCTCTTTGATGATTATAAATGATTTACTTACCAATTTGATGTTCAGAACTTTCAAGTATTACAAGTTGATAATATTATGTTAATATATTTTTCAAGTGTCAGTGTGGATTTCTTTTAAACTCATGAACACTTCTGTGTTTTAAAGTTACTTTTGCTTCTTCTGTTAAGTCCACAAACATGAAAATTGTGAGAGAGGATCAAAAGAGGATTATGATTTAACAAGGTTCACTTTTGTTTCCATGTAGTTAAAGGTTCTCAAGAATTAAATGAAATATTTATACTATTCATATTATACATCATATCACTTTGTGAAACTTATATCTACCACCTGATATAATACATATCCTTACATGTATATGTTCAAACTTTAATGTAAGGTGGAAACCTTTGTTGCACATGGTTTCCATCTTGCCCTTCCATTATAACATGTCTGCTAAGGTATAATGCATGTTAGTCACAGAGCTTCCCTTGCTCCTTCCTTCAGCTATGGACCATTCTGCTTAGCCTTTTACATCCTAGGAATACATACTGGGAGTGCTTAAAATATGAGTCTTCATTGAGTTGTGTCTGAATGTACTAGAAAAAATTCATAAATATTTAAAGAAAAAACATATAGAATAAACTATGTATTAAAATTGAAGGACATATAATGCAGTTTTACATATTGTCCCTTGCTTTACTCTTCATTCATCAGACTTTATCAAATCTGGTGTTCTCTACTTTTACATGTTCTTCCAGCTGGAATATGGGGATCATGTTCCTCACTCATACAGACATTGGTATCATTGAAAGTTCCTCTATCCTCTGCCTGTAATCTTCCATCTGCTAACTAAACATCACATTAGCCCCATAGGCTTGATTCTCAGGCAACTAGGTCTGGTCAACTTCGTTGTTTTATCATCTAAAGGTATACCGCAGACAAAGACAACATTTGGATAGACATGCTTCCCCAATGATACAATTTGTAAACTTGTCTTCTATTGGTATAGAGTTGGCACTGAGGTGTCATTCAGCACTGTCTGTCTCTTCAGTGCTTTGCGGGCCATTATGCTCTACCCTGGGATGTGGTGGCTTGAGCTCAAGATTCAATCTCTAGTATTCATTGTTTACTGCTGTTTCTTGACCTGGTTCCTACAACCTGATGAATTCATTTCTTCCATTTTTAGTCAATGATAAATTGAGTGGGAAAAATCTCAGTGTAAAAAGTAATACTAGACAATGCTGGCTACATATGCCTCAGTATATACTCTCTTATATTTTTCACCTGACATAATGAGTTTGATTTTCATTATTTGAGCCAGCATATTGGTGGTCTTTGTACTTCACAGACACAAACAGAGAGTCTATCATACTCATAGCTATAGCCTCTCCTCAAGTTGTTCCCACAGGACAGAGCCACATGTAGAATTCTGATCCTGGTGAGCTTCTTTGCTACCTTCTGTTCAATGCATATTGGTTTGACCAATTGGAGGACTCATGCAAAAAAGAGTAGGCCAGTAGGTAGTGAAAAGCTCTGTCCTTCAGGCATCTTGTTTTCCAGAATTCAGTCCCTTTGTGCTCATTCTCAGTGATACCTGGATCTCAGGGGTTTGTTTTGTCTGCAATGCATGGAACAATACATTTTTCTGATTATCTTTCAGTAGTCTACTCTATTTAAGGTTCTTGAATATTGTCATCATGATATGTAAATATTTTTGCACCCATAATGTGGATGTCATGGGAAACAAAAATAGATATTTATCTAGTGTTGCTCATGTGATAAAGGAGTCTATGAAATGTCTGTAATAAAAATTCTCATCATTTTAACACATTATCATATGAAATTTTTGAGTTCAAATTTCAGGACTGTATTAAATAGGAATCTTGTGGTATTCTTGAAAAGGTATTTGCTGTTTTGCTTTTGTTTTCTCTTTAAATATCTTTGGTCTTTTAAATGATCTGTTAATTGGCAAATAGCAATGTGTGCATTGTGCATTTATGGACTAGGGAGTACTGTATTGACCTATATGTCCATTTGGTAAAGTTTTACTGAAAACTACTTTAAACACCTCTCCTGTCACTACTACCATATATTTTTGGCAACAGTATTACAAAAAGCATTCCACCTCTACCTGATGGTCTACTGCCAATTAATAACAATAGATGCAGTGTGGGTGTGTCCCATAGTGACCTGCTGAGAGACTTGGTAAAATGTTCTGTTGTTCTCATTATGACCATATGTTAACTTTTGAGACACTAAATACAGGTGTGTGACCACTGGTATATTAGCCATAATCCAGTAAATAAGCTTGCATCTATGCACATGCAAGCAATCATAACTAAAATCAGTGAGTTCTTTTTAATAAGATATGTATATAAGAGAGGAATGTATTGGGAAGGGGTTCAGAGGAAGCGGGAGAGGAATAAGATGGTGGTGACAGAGGTGGATATAATCAAATTGCTATATATACATCTAGGAATATATATATATATATATATATATATATATATATATATATATATATATATATGTGTGTGTGTGTGTGTGTGTGTGTGTCATATACATATATGTATGTGTAGTATATACATGTACAAGGGAAAATAGAAAAGGTGTATATTAAGTAATGAAGAAGGGCTAGATGCAGGTAATCAACACTTTGTTGATGATAAGGCAACATAAAGCTAATAGTTTTAATAGTTTTTCTCTTTTAACTCTGTCATCAATTTTTCAGCTTTAGTGATGGATAAGTGAATAAAAATGTTTGATAGTGAAAGTGTAATATTAATTATGAAGCTCCACAACTTCAGAATAGCTCTCTCACTACATAGAAGTTAACTGAGATGTATTGAGTGAGAATCCAGTTAATTTTGCTCTGTGATTTTTTCCTTTTCTTTTTTTATTTATTCTTCTCTTATAGATTGCATCCTGAGAGCAGTTTCCCTGCCTTCTCTCCTCCCAGTCCCTCTCATCATGTTCGATCCCCCCAAGATCCACTCCTCCTCTCTTTCCATTCAGAAAAGGGCAGGCCTCTCAAGGATATCAACCCAGCACTGCCTACCAAGTGATAATAAGAAGAGGCACAGCCATTCATAATAAATCTGAAAAAAGGCAACCCAGTAGAAGGAAACGGGTGCCAAAAGCAGGCAAATGAGACAGAGATAGCCCTCAATCCCACCCTTCAGAGTCTCACGGAACCCTCAAACTATACAACTGTCACATATATGCAGAGGACCTAGGTAAAATCCATACAAACTTCCTGGGTGTCTGTTCAATTTGGGAGCCCATATGAGCCCTAGTTGATTCCATAAGCCACATTTTCATGGTGTCCTTGACCCCTCTGCCTCATACAATCCTTCTTTCACCACTTCCATAGGATTTCTTGAGCTCTGCTGAATGTTTGGCTGTGGGTCTCTGCACTAGCTCACACCAATTGCTGAATGAAGCCACTCTGATGGTGATTATACTAGTCTCTAGTCAAAAATTATAGTGGAGGATCTTTAGGAATTATTTCACAGACTTCTGTTTTTCCACTCCTGTTTGTTGTTTGGTTCTATTCTAGGTCTCTAGGCTATCCAGACTCTGGTTACTGGCCGTTCATACATTGTCAAGCATAGTCTCCCTCTAATGACATGGATCTCAATTTGGACTAGTGCTGTGGATATCTCGCAATATAAATAAAACACTGATGGCCAGTGACCAGACAGGAAGTATAGGCGGGACAAGGAGAGAGGAGAATTGGGGAAACAGGAAGAAGGGGGGAGACACTGCAGCCACCGCCAGGACAAGCAGCATATAAAGACACCGGTAAGCCACCAGCCACGTGGCAAGGTATAGATTTATGAAAATGGGTTAATTTAAGATTAAAGAGCAGTTAGCAAGAAGCCTGCCACGGCCATACAGTTTATAAGTAATATAAGCTTCTGAGTGATTATTTAGTACGTGGATTGTAGGACTGTGGGGCTTGATGGAACCTGGAGAGAAGCCCTCCAGCAACAGACTAGTCATTGATTGGTCACATCATGAAGCTATGTGCCACCTTTACCCCAGCACATCTTGTAGGCAGGACAAATTGCAGGTCAAAGGTTGTATGGCTTATTTGGTGTCCCAACTCCTCTACTGGAAGCCTTACCTGGTTACAGAAGATGGCTGGTTCAGGCTCCATATCCCTTATTGCTAGGGTCTTCTAGTGTCATCCTGCCAGATTCCATGGAGCTTCCATGGCACTAGGTTTCCACATTGCCCCTGAAATGCCCACCAATTCAAATGTCTCTCCCAATACTCCTGCGATTATTTATCTACAAGATCTGTGTAATAAAAGTTTTTTTAAGACAAGGAGTAAAAAAAGTATTTTTAAGTATTAAAGCTACTCTTGTCAATTTTAAAATATAAAACATACTTGTATTAATTTGATTATGCAGATCTTTCAAAGCATCTGATCTTCAGGAAATGTCTGTAGACATGTGTGAGGGTTGCTGCTCCCTTTGAAAAATAGCATTATGGGTAAGTTTCTATGAGGGCATGGACTCAGGGTGTGAGGAACAATCATCTCCATTTCATAATAAGATCATTGGAGTCCTAGGGCTCTAAATGCTAGATTGTTTAACTGTTGATTGTGCAAGCTCTAGCATATGTCTATAATGGTAGGCATGCTGACTGAGTGCTGAAAATAAATTAAAAACCTGAACATATGACTCTTCCTCCCTTTCTGAGTAACCAGGATGGTACAGTCTTACAAGTTTCTACCTCTTATCTTTTCTTGAGTCATTCCGGTTTGGCATTTTTACAAAAAAAAAAAATACTATGATCAGGATGTTCAATAAATACCACTTGTTGGAGGATCTGGAAACATAAATCAGTGGTTAAGAACACACACTACTCTTTGAGAGGAACCAGTTGAAATTCCCAGTGCCTGCTTTAGGCATAATGGCCTATAAGTCCAGGTAATTTGATACCTCTCTGACCTCTTGCACACACACACACACACACACACACACACACACACACACACACACAAAGTAATAATTTAAATACAAAGAAAATTATTTTGATAAGTGTGTGATTATCTCTACATTTCTTGTCCTGTGGATCTTGTTTACAAGTTGGGATACTAGAAGTTTCCTACTCTAAACTTCTAGCATGGGGGGAGGGGTTGACATTCTGAGTTTGAGTGGAGGTGGAAAAAACAAGATGGTAATGCACTAACTGGCACAGCAAGGTCGAGTGTTTTTGTTCATTTTTATCTGGACCTAAGCTTGTTCAGGGAACCTTGGAAACTGAACCATCAGATTCTATTTCTTATGAGCCTATTAGAATACCTTTAACTTGTATGTATGCCAGCCTGTGTTGACTACCTAAGGGAGGCCTTACCCTCTATGAGGAGGAGATGGGGGTAGAGTGGGGTGGTGGTATGGGGAGTGGGAGAAGGGGAGGGAGGCAGAACAGGGGTTGGTACATAAAAGGAAAGAATTTTTTCAATAAAAATACCTTCTTTTTAGAGTCTGGTGTTGTGAAACTAGTATTGATAGGTACTAAAAATATTTATCTCCATTTATACATATAGTCACAAGGAAATAGTAGTCCTCCTCACCCTGCAAGAATAACACATTCTGTTAATTTTGGTTTACAAAGTTTTAGGTGTAGAGTTTCCTAAAACATTGGTTCATAACATCTACATTTGTCCAGTAGAATGTTAGATGACAAGCCATGTTCTTTATGTGGAATGGATGCAATTGGAGTGACTCTGAGGAAGGATGGGTCCATTTGGACCGCTAATGTGTAGCTGCTGAAATAATTTCAGTAGCTTCTGTTACATGCTAGGCAATACAAAGTTTAAGACCAACATTTCTAATCATCTTGAAGAACATTGCAGACTGCACTTAGAAAGTAATTGATGGCGCTGAAGGTGGACCAGGTTGCATCCCTACCGCACAAACAGAAAATACCATTTCCAGACCTCTTCTATAGTCTGTATTTGGGAATATTTGATGGCCACACTGGAAAGCAGCAGATAATTCATATCCCATAATATTCTAAACCAAGATGCTGAAGAATTCATCTAATAAAGGCCCAGAAAGTAATTGTCTTAGGTATGTGTCTATTGCTGTGATAAAACATTGTGCCCAAGGCAACTTAAGAATAAATAGTTTATATCATGTTTGTCTTTCTGAGTCTGGGTTACATCACTCAGGATGATATTTTCTAGTTCTATCCATTTGCCTACAAACTTAATGATGTCACTGATTTTTACAGCTGAGTAATACTCCATTGTGAATATATACCACATTTTCTTTATTAATTCTTCAGTTCAGGATCATCTAGGCTGCTTCTAGGTTCTGGCTATTACAAATAATGCTGCTATGAACATAGTTAAGCAAGTGTCTTTGTGGTATGATTGAGCATCCCTTAGGTATATGCCAAAGAGTGATATCATTGGGTCTGGAGGTACACTGATTCTCAATTTTCTGAGAAACAGTCATGCTGATTTCCAAAGTGACTTACAAGTTTGCACTCCCACCAGCAGTGGAGGAGGAGTGTTCCCCTTGTTCCACATCCTCTCCAACATAAGCCATAACCAGTGTTTTTATCTTAGCCATTCTGACAGGAGTAAGATGGTATCTCAGAGTCATTTTGATTGGCATTTCCCTGATGACTAGGGATGTTGAGCAATTCCTTAAATGTCTTTCTGCAATTTGGTATTTGTCTGTTAGGAATTCTCTGTTTATATCTGTAGCCCACAAACATTGTATATACTCACTCATTACTGGATACTAGATGTAAAGCAAATGATAATTAGATTATAACCCACAGCTCCAGAGAAGCTAGGAAACAAAGAGGACCCTAAGAGGACCCTAAGAGGGACATATGAATCACCTTGGGAAAGGGAAACAGAAGGAGATCTCCATGAATAAACTAGGAATAAGGGGAGGCAATAGAGGGGAGGAGATGAGGGATGAGAATATGAGGTAACTGGATGGTTGAGCTAGGGGAAGGATAAAGTGGAATTGCAATGAAAGGGATGCCTTGATAGAGGGAGAGATTATGGGGTAAGGAAGAAACCTGGTGCTAGAGAAATTCCCAGGAATCCACAAGGACAACCCCAGATTAGATTACTAACAATAGTAGTGAGGGTGCCTGAACTGGCCTACTCTGGTAAGCAGATTGGTGAATACCCTATATGTCATCATAGTGCCTTTATCCAGTATTTAATTGAATCAGATGCAGAGATCCACAACTAAGAACCAGGCCAAGCTCTGGGAGTCCATTCAAAGAGAGAGAAGAATGATTATATGAACAAGGGAGGGTCAAGATCATGATGGGGAAATCTATAGAGACAACTGAACCAAGCTCATAAGAACTAACAAACTTTAGAACTACAGCTGTGGAACCTGCATGGGACCAGACTAGGCCCTCTGCATATGTGAGAAAGATGTGTAGCTGTGTCAGTTTAAGGGGCCCCTGGCAGTGTGATCAGTATCTATCTCTGGTGCATAAGCTGGCTTTCTCGATCCCATTAGCTATGGATGGAAACTTTGATTACCCTTTGATGCAGTGGGGAGGGGCTTGGTCCTGCCTCAATTAAATGAACCAGACATAGCTGTGCCCCCATGGAAGAACTTACCCTTTTGGAGGAGGTGATGAGTGGGTCGGGGGGAGGCAGGGAGAGCAGGAGAAGGGATGAGAAGGGGATCTGTGGTTGGCATGTAAAATGAATAAAAATATTAAATAGCTTATTTTGGGCTTAGTGTTCTAGAAGGTTAGGGTCTATGATGGAGGAGTGTAGGTAGTAAACAGTAGAGAGCTGGAGCAACAGCTGGGAGATCACAGCTGGAACTCCAAGCAGGAGGCAGAGAGCATAATGGAAATGGCACTAATATTTGAAATCTCAAAGCCAAGCCTCTCCCCAGCGACACATTTCCAACAAAGCCACATCTCTGAATCTTTCCCAAACAGGTCTACCAGCTGTGGACCAAGTGTTCACAAATGACCTTATGTGAGCTGTTCTCATTCAATTTATCACAGAAGCTTTTCCCCATATATACATGTCATCTGTGCAAGACTTCAGGAATCCCCCACAGAGTATTAACTAGTTTTCTCTGGTTGAATTTGTCTAATAATAGGCTCTGGAGATCCTGATTGGAGCCATATTTCCCTATGAAGATTCTGAAAGCAATGAGATCTCTGCTCACACAGAGGTGGGTATGAAGCATGGTGGAAGCCAGAACTTATCTCAAATGGTACTAGATGAGGGGATGTTGATCTCATCTGTGTGGAAGCACCAGTCAGTGGCCCTAGCATTAGGACACCTACTGCATATGAAAGCTTAGGTCCAATTTATACCATTCTAAAAACCCACATAAAAGAAAAAGGAACAAACAAAAATTTCATTGCTGATGGTTGTTTATAATCATTTCATACATAGTATTAGAAAAACAATGAAGTTGGGAATCATTTTCAAACAAATGTAAAAACTCAGGTTTTAGGAATGTGTGACCAACAAAACTAAAGATTTGAAAATGGTAGAAGCCATGATTTTGTAATGAGTCTGCAGTTACATGTTGTTACATCAAGTGTTTGCCTTTGATATGTGGCTCTTTACATAGTTGTTGGGGATCTCAGCTAAATTCTTATTGCTTACACACCAAGCACTTTGCCCAGTAAATATCCACCACTGACATGTGAGCCTTGTAAAGACAATACAAGGAGATATCAGTTAAAATTGAGGGACACAAATGACAGGATATCAGGGTTCACTCAGTTACACCCTTTGTTATTAGTCTTTGGTTCCCAGAATCCAACTCCTGTCCATTCCTCCTCCCCGGACACCCTCTCTTGACATCCTAGAGGAGAATAATATCATACTACCAGCCTCTATCTATAGAATTACAACTGTTCAGTAAAGTCTTTCCTATTCCTTGATGTAAAAAGTGTTGTCCAGTGGTGATGTTAACTCCCTGAGCAAATGCTATATAAGTGTTGTCTTCTCTAACACAACCCCATAAGCCTTTGGGAAGAACATCTTGGAGCATATACAACATACATCTTAGGTGTTGCTGCCAATCTATTGTCTGTAGGTAGTCTGCCTGTGCCTTTGCTCACATAGTGTCCATCCAGAAGCAAGTATCACAGATATATTATACCTACACAGGTGAGTACTTTCTTTCAAATCTCCAGTCTGCAGAGGACCGGACATTCTCAGGCATAAAATATAATTGCTGTTCCCTGAAATAACATCTTTCTTTCATGGGATTACTCCTGAACAGATTCAATCCCCACAATGGAAAGAATTAACCCTGAGGCTTGAGTCCAACATAGATAGAGCAAGGCTGCAGGTGAAAAGCACTTCAATCCTTTCTTGGGGCTCTTTTTTAAGGCAGAAAGAATAGGTATACTCGCAGTGAGGTTCCCTGGATTAAATGTTTTGTGAATATATTCATTTTCCTTATACAAATCTCAGATTCAACCACTGAAGTTCACAAACTATAGAGGCATTTATGAAGACCAAGCAATGTAGAGGGCAAGAAGCAGACATTTTTGCATGTATGGATTTGTATGTTTTGATGTATGGATTAACATAGTATACACTACATTTGTAGAAATATTTTACATAGTACTTCCATATTTGTGTCCCATTATACAATATAACATATACGTAATTACCAACATTTCATCCAAATCCAAATTCAAGGACAAAATTCAAAAACAGTACATGATATTTACTGAAAAATAAAATCTTAGTCAATGCATTAAAGTAATTTACGTTAAATTTAACTGTATTTTTAATATGAAGAATGTTTCTTTTGTGTTTTTCAGAATATTCTTGAATTCTTGGGCTTAAGAATCAATGTACCAACATATTGAAACTTCAGTCATGCAGTGTTATATGGTTTCTTTGAAGTTGAGGCTTATATTTTTACTAAATTTACATATATGTGTATGTGTGTGCATATTTTATTTGTATTACTATATTACATCTTTATAGTGTATATATGGATAAAATAAGATATTGTTAATATTTCATACTGATAATCAAATTCATTATACTACTGGAAACTTAGGCTTTTGTCAATAAAAACCAAACAGATTTAATGAAAGTTGCCTAATTTCAAATCTATTTATAATTATCAACAGTTCTGAACCAAATGTGTGTACTATTTTATGCTTTACTAAAAACATCTATGTATAACAACAGTGTCTTGAGTATTTATCATCTGAGTCATTCAAGCTATGCACTAAAATACATTTTCTCATCTTCATGCTTGACTGAGGACCAACGATTACTTATTTGATAGCTTCTGGGGAAGAGTCAATTTTCATCAAGGTTGTGGCCCCTGAGAAGTTGACCATACTCTACTGGATGGCCTAAACCCAGGTGTATATGTGCTGCACAAATCACAGCTGAATTTTTTTAAGGATGCACAGTTGGGGATAAGGAATAGCAGTGGATTTGTGAGGAGATACAGATGGAGCAATAGAGGATTGTTCCCCTGGCTCCACATCCTTGCCAGTATGAGCTGTGATATTTGTTATTGATCTTAGACATTTTAACAGGTGTAAGATGGAATCTCAAAGTAGTTTTGTTTCGCATTTTCCTGGTGGCTAAGGATATTGAAGCTCTCTTTAGGGTTTTTTGTTTGTTTGTTTGTTTGTTTTGTTTTGTTTTGTTTTTTGACTTCTGTGATTCCTCCATTGTGAATTCTCTGTTTATGACTATAAACCATTTTTAATTGAATTATTAGGTTTGTTGATGTCTAGTTTCTTGAGTTCTTTATATATTTTGGGTATCAGCCTTCTATATGATGTGGAACTGATGAAAATCTTTTTCCATTCTGTAGGCTGCTGTTTTGTTCTATTGACCATGTCCTCTGCCTTAGAGATACTTTTCAAGTTAATGAGGTCCCGTTTGTTAATTGTCAGTCATAGTGCCTGTGGTATCTATGTTCTGTTTAGGAAATTATGTCCACTGCTGATGCACTTAAGGCTATTCCATTCTTTATCTTCTATCAGGTTCGGTGTCTGGTTTTATATTGAATTCTTTGATCCACTAGGATTGAGTTTTGAGCAGGGTAATGAATATGAATCTGCTTGTATTCTTCTAGATGCACACATCCAGTTAGACCAGGACCATCCACTGAAAATGCTTTTCTCTAATTCCAGTATGAATTTCTGGTTTATTTACCAAAAACAACTTTTTAGAAATTCTTCTCTCATATAGTACATCCTGAGGGCAATTTTCCTCTTTCTACTCCTCCATGTTTTCTTCCCCCACCATGTGTCTCCTCCTACTGATTCCTAGGTTCCATGGTCTGTTAAGATCAGTGTATGTTGGATGCTCTGAGCATCTGTCTGATCTGGAAATGTACTGTCTTCCAGTTATTTGTTGCTTAGTTCTTTCATAGCTGTTGACTGTGTCTTTAATAAACTCACCTTTTAAAACTGAAAGCATGGCAATTGTGGATCATTCTCCATACAAAACAGACATCCATGAAGTCAAATATAAATATACATAAAAATGGATTGTGGGTAGATGAGTTAAAATTTTACCGTGAATATTATGTACTGCTTTATATCAACATGGGTGAGAGAAGAGGCCAATTAAGGAGCTGAACAGTATGACTAAGGGGGAAGTACAACTTATGTGGAATGTGCTAGTAGTATACAGACCTTGGAAGCACCAGTGGTCCATTCTGTGTCCTCATGTCATGTTATGCCAAAATTCTCTTCTCTTCTGAGCATGTCATTGTTTTATTTCAGTTAGCTTTGGAAATTAATAGACAATACTAACAAAAATTTTAAAATAAAACAAATGAATTTAGTCTCCTAGAGAGATTATATTTAACTCCATAGTTGACTTAAATGTTCTTTTAAACAATATATCCTGGATTTACCTCTGATCATATGCCAGACCATTCCAACTTTGTTTTTTCTTGTTTTATTTTTTTGACAGTTTCTTTATGTCTCCTAGGCTGAACTCAAATACGTAGTCTTCCCACTTCTTCCTCCCAAGAATAGGTACAACAGAGTCTGGCTACCCTCTTGTCTTCTCCCATCTGTCATTCATATTAATTTAAACTAACAACCTGATGCTTACATATGTAAGCATTTCTAGTACTTATTTTGTATGCAGTTTCTACAGTTCAAATCTAAACATTTTCATTTGAAAGTTTATCTACAGCTGAATTTTAAAAATGTATTTTTAATATTTTCCAGGGTTGTGAATTATACTTTAGATTTAAGAAACACAGGGTCTACATTCCCTCCAAGACCAAACACTTGCATGTTTCATGACCATCACTGAGCTGTTCTGACCTTTTTTATCCTATTCACTTGTTCTTATTTCCTGACAGCCAGCAACACTTGACTCTGCAATTTAGGATGACAGACTAGGTGCAGACCAACAATGGTAAACTTTTGGACTGAAGGTGACAATATTGATTAAAAAATTCCATCCTCACAGATGCTCACAGGAGGACAAAACTCTGCATACTCCTACACCTTAATTATCTTGGCTACTGTGATGTTCTCCATTTAAAAAGTGAGTGGTGATAGTTTCAGCACTCATATCATACATCATGCATTGCCTGTGTCCCAGAATGGGTTACAAACTGCATTGGGAAGAAACTTTGTAGACAATCAGTGTCTGCTGCAAAGGTTGATATTGACAGTGTGTTACAGGACAAAACTGGGTAGAAGTCATGGATAGAGGGATGCAGACAGCACAGCTTTTAGAGTTCTCTGACTACACAAGCACAGAGTGTTGTCTGGTAAGAACTAGTGCAGCACACCCTGAAAAAGGAAGCATAGTGTCTGATGAGCAGAAAGGGGCATAATGCTGGAAAGCATGCAGCCATGGCCACACCAGTGTTAAACAGCCACTTAGTGGTTCCTTCAAGGACAGACAGGTAAGATGTAAAGACGATTGATGTTGCATAAAAGAGCACAAAGCTGCTCACTAGGGTGAGGATGCTTTGGGTGGCTCTGGTCTCAGGGGATGACCTAGGAGACAGGGATCTGTGGATGTGTTGGACCCTCTGCTTATGTTTGAGCAGGATAAATACCATGTAGCCACTGGCCAACATCATGAGTCCCAAAAAGATGACATCATTGGATGCCAATATGATTACAATAAATGTGCTGATCAGTCTCCCAGAATTTTTAATAACACAATATCCAAAATCTTTTATACCAGTAGCATTTGTTCCATACCGTATGTCATTTGTATATACAGGAATGAAGACATATAACAACAGCTGGAGGGCCCAGCACAGACCCAGGGAAAGACCAATGATCCTGGGGATTCTGACCTTGAGCTGTGCCCACTTGGGATTACTGGGACTGATGGTGATAGCCTGAGAGACACTCAACAGGGATGTGGAGCCAAGGGATACTCCTCTGGCAACTCTATGAAAATATAAGACAAGTTTACATGAAGCATTATCTAGATAGTAAGTCTGAGTAAAAGCAGCAATGGTCTGTGGGATTCCTCTGCAGAGAACTATGAAGTTGGCCCAGGTCAGGTGTTTGACAATCAGATCTGTGGGCTTCGCCCTGATTCCAGAGAAGTCAGCAATGATAAAGCAACAAAGCAAGGCTGAGTTCCCCAGCATTCCCAGTGCAGTCTGAGACAGGAAAAAGATCTTCAAAGCCAAGTCTCTGGAGGCCATTCTGTCATGGTCCTGGTTCAATGCAAAGTATGCCCAGAGGACACTTGTTAAACAAGTCAGATTTCATTTTTTGGCATGCCAAGCCATGTGCTACATAGACACTACTACATTACAAACACAACTAATGTTAAAATGTGTCTTTCTAGTAAGTAGTTAGCCAGGTCTCAGTGAATTGCTATTGTTTGAATTGTAGAGAGTTAACTGTGACACTGTGGTAAAAGTTAAGCTTTATAATGCCATTAATAGGTGTTAGCATCTTCCAAATGCTTTACAATTAATTGCTGGTTTATAATCCACAGTGCTCTTGTGAGATAGTTAGTGATAAAACCACATTCAGATGAGTGTCCTGGTTACAGACACACTACAGTTTAACATGGTCCTAGCAACTAATAACAGGCAGGGACTTATCAGAAAGGAGACTGTCTGACTTCAGAGAAGATAGTAACCCCTAACTAAGATGCTATTGACAATTGATAGCTACTAGGAAAGGTGGAGTCAATTTCCTTTAAAAATGTGTCCCCTAATAGGTTGACAATGACATAGTAGATGATCATGCATGCAAGAGCATATGGGCACCACAAAATATGTTCTATGTGTTAAGAATTTAAAAAGGCACAAATATGGATGGGTGGAGTAACATTGTGAAACTGTGAGGAGTGAGGGAGGTATGAAAATGATAAAAAATACATTTAAATTTCTTGAAGATTAAAAGTTAGAATAAATAATAGAGAATGATAAAAACAATACAAATTGAGAATAAAAAACAGAGTAATAAAAAATAAAAGCAAATAGTCACCATTAGCTACTAGGATAGATAACATTTGAATTCTCCTTTTTAAAATACATACATGCAATTGCATTTACATATGTCTGCACGTACATACATGTGCCTATGTTTGCTTTTAAATGATCTCATCTTTAGGTTTTAAACCTTTAATTTGGCATATGTTACTTAAAATATAACTCTATCACACTTAAACATGTCTAAATAGCAAAAAAATGAAGATATTTAAAACAAGATGCAGTGAAGGCATTTATTCAATGGGAGGATCACTAAAGAGTTTCTTCATCTTTTTCTAATGAAATTAAAGCACAATAGACACTTTATGGAGCTATTGAACAACAGAAGCATCCTTTCTAAATTTTGGGGCAGGAAATTTAACTGATATAGCTATAAGTGTTACAGAAATTAGCAGATACTAGTATACTAGATATGTCAGCCAATGATGTAATGGATTTTTAACACATATCACAATAATAATTGACATATCATTTTTTACTCGAAAGCAATATCTGGGCTGGGAATAGTGACACATGCCTTTAATTCCAGTTCTAAATAGGAAGAGATGAGAGGACCTCTATGAGTTTGAAGCTAACCTGGTCTACAGAACAAGTTACAGGACAGCAAGAACTATATAAATTTTCCCTGTAGTGATGGATGATAACACCCATGACCTTGGGCTATATGGCCTGAAAGAAGTGGTGCTTCTTGCCATTGTATATGACCTCTTAAAAGAAAAAATGTGGGGTCACAAGGTCCCTTCTCCCTGCTTCGTGCTTCCTGGTGTGATTGAACTGCCACATGGATTCTCTCCCATTCAGATCAGAGGATGACTTCAGCTGTCTACTCACTTCTGTATTTGTGAGTGGATTTCCTCGATTTATAAACTAATAAATTTCCCTAATACCCAATAAGCAGATTCCCATGGATTTCTCACATTATCTGGTGCTCAATGTGGGGAACAAACCCACAACCCTGATATTAAGATTCTCAAGCTCTAGATAACCTAAGAAACCCATGAGAGTCTTCTTCAGGAGTATTAGAGAAATTTACTAGGATATAAATTGAGGAAATCCACTCACACAGAACCGAGTAGACTGATGAAGTCTTCCTCTGATCTGACAGGTAGCATATCCAACTGGGAGTTCAATAACACCAGGAAGCAGGAAGCAGGGAGAAGGGACCTCATGATCTCTCCCTCTGTCCTTTTAAGAGATCATATATAACACAAGAAGTACTGTCTCCTTCAGGCCATATAGTCCAAGGTCATGGGCAGAGCAAATACCACTACATTTCCCCTTTTTGTCTAAATAAGAAGGTTATAAATCTAATGAAAACTATATATAATAAGAATGATTATCAAATATTCTCCAGGAAAAACAAAAGGTAATAACATAAACAAAAATGGAACTACAGCAAATAAGAACAACATCAAACAAAAAAACACATGCTCAATGTCCAGAAATGTTGTGATCATAGGTAAATGATAAATTTCTGAGATTGCTCCCATAGTTATCTTATCCTGAAGATTCTAACTTTAGTATCTAAAATATTCTTAGCTAAGATATAAGAGGACTATAACTGTAACTATCTACTCTTCAACTTCATCAAAAACCTGGTAAGGAAAATAATATTACCTGACTAAACAGGAAGTACAAGCAAGCAAAAAAATTTGAAAATAGAGACAGCTAGCAGGTTGGACAGCCACCTAAAGATTCTCAGCACTACTGGGGTATCCATTTTGGCTATAGGCCTAAAATACCTGACAGACCATTTTCTGAAGCAGGAATTTTGAAAAACCATCTTACCCTGTCTTGTCAAGGTTCAGTAGTTGTTTTTCCTTGTATCCTGCTCATCTGGAATAAACAGTGTGCATACTGTCAGTAGTCAAAGCAAAGGCAGTTCTTTGCCCAGCAAGATCTTGTCTCACAAACCAAACAAACAGCAAGCTAAGGGGCACATGGACATCCATGTCTGGGGAAGTGGACATATCAGAGGCCTCAGGCATGAGTGACATGAGGTTGCATTCATTCAGTTATTCAAATGACCATGGACTTGAAATTTAAATATTGAAACATAGCCGGGTGGTGGTGGCGCATGCCTTTAATCCCAGCACTCGGGAGGCAGAGGCAGGGGGATCTCTGTGAGTTTGAGGCCAGCCTGGGCAACCAAGTGAGTTCCAGGAAAGGCACAAAGCTACACAGAGAAACCCTGTCTCGAAAAACCAAATAAATAAATAAATAAATAAATAAATAAATAAATATTGAAACATTAATTTACCACTTGCTTCTCTTTTCACAAGTCATAACATGAAGCCCTCTAAGAAGAATATCAAGGTTTCACGATGCTACTCTGCACAGGCATTTCCAATAGAGAAAAAATTCTGTATGCATATAAAGCCCCAGTGGAGAGCAGAATCTGAGGTATAAATATGCAGATGATATCAGACAGCTCTCAAATTGCTCTTGTAACTCACCAAATTCTGGGAGAGTTTTATCAACCCAATGCACAAAGTTAGGGATTATTAAATTAAAAGTAGGATAGATGAATCTGAGAAAGAGTAATAAATGATTTTAGTTGCCAGGATCCCATCTTTGTAGGAGCAGATACACGGTCATTGTCTTGAAAATGTACACCAAAGTAGGAAACCAGGAGAGTCTATCACCTGTAGCCTCCATCATATATCTGCCTGATTCTTCCCGCTATGAACATTCAACCTTTGCAGGAGCCCTTCCCTAAAAGAGGAAGATAATTTACAAAGTCTGAATTCACCCATCCTCCAGAGACTACCCTGTCCTTTGAAGATTGGGTACCTGAAGAAAAGTAACTCACCTCTGCAGAAAGGATGCATCTGTGATGCTGGATGCTAGATGTAATGTCAGTGGCCAATGGGATCTACAACCCTCATATATCGATGAAGATTACAGCATACCCCAAGATAAAGCCTGAATGTTTTCAGCACTCATACCCTAAGAGGATGACAGGATGATGTCACAAGAAGGAACAGTGACAGTTATGCCAAGGGATTTTACATCACCTCTTAAAAAACACTTGTTACCACCAATAAGCAACAGAAACTTTTAACTGAGTAGTGATCATCACATAAGGACAGGCTAGAAGTGTAAAGTCACTCTTCTTCCCTGGGGTGTCAGATGCTAAGAGTCCCAGTAGCAGAACCAGGCAGTGATAATAATCTTGGGAGCAGGGACCAAGAACAAAGTGTGAAGTTACAAGTGCACTGTACTGTGGGGATGCATCATTATAAAAACATCTCTTACATTTGAAGAGACAGGAAGTTTCGCTGGACCTCACAGGCAGAGTTAATATACTTTGAGGTCATTTAAGATTTAATACTGCTATGCAGCTGTATGCTTAGACTGTATGATTAACCTGCATTTAAGAGAACAATGTAATAACCAACCTTACTTGTTTTGGATTTCCCGTGTAATCAGTTTTTACAACCTAAGCTAATGTATAACATTACTCCTAAAATATGTAATCTTCCATGCGCTGACACAAGAGTAATACTGGTGTGTATGTATGTTATAGCAATAAGTGATTAAAACAGCTAATTTGAAATCAACCTAATGAAACAAATATACACAATAAATGTTGGAAGTGACACAGATGTAGGTTGATGTATCTATGTCTGGTGATGTTACAACACTGTTTCTTATCTGAGTCAGTTGGAAGCAGTTGGTATCAATGTCTTAATCCTTTGTAAAAATTATTTTAAATATTTCTGTAAATTATCCCTCATGCCTTACTCCATGTGAAGCTTCCATGGTGTTCAATAAATACAGAGCAAAGTCTTTTGTGAAGCACACAGGGCAGATAGATATACAAGTCATCATCCAGTTAGGGACTGATACAGGTAGACAGAGAATGATGGAAGACAATAGGAAAGAGAAGTAAAGTATTTAAATCTGGGCTTGTTCTTAGTTAAATCCTCAGGGAAAGATCTTCTTAATTTCCTTTACTTAATGTGACCCTTACACATATTGAGTACTTTAAACCTACTAGTAATGCATTAAAACCAATACACTCGGCTTCTTTATGGTCTATCTGCATGAAATTCAAATTTCTCTTCATGACCCCACCTCATGTAGACCACATAGTCTTCCCCTCCTAACATTCTTGCCTCAAACCATTGTTTAAACGTAGCCTCCAAGTCCAGGACAAGATGGATTTAGCACAGAATTCTAGTGGGTTTTCAAAGACGAGTTAATCTCAGTAATTCTCAAATTATTCCACAAAACAGAAACAGAGGGGTCATTGCCAATTCTTTTTATAAGGCCACAATTACTCTGTTAACAGGAACACAGAGAGACTCAACAGAGCAGAATATTACAGGCCAACTTCCTATGTGAGCATAGATGTAAAAATTCTCAATTCAATATTTGCAAACCGAATCTCATAACACACCAAACAGTCATCCATCCTGAACAATCAGGCTTCATTCTGGTGGTACAGGAACAGTTTAACATATATAAATCAATAAATATAATCTGCCATAGAAGCGAACTGAACATGATCATCTCTTTAGATGCAGACACGACCTTTGACAAAGATCCAACATTCTTTCATGACACAGGTCTTAAAGATATTATGTATAATACAGATACATATCAATATAATAAAGTTTAAACTTAGGAAGATCTCCTCTATTTCCCCTTCCCAGGGTGATCCATAAATCCCTCTTAGGGTCTTGTTTGTTTTCTAGCTTTTCTGGATCAGTGGGTTGTAGTCTTATTATCCTTTGTTTTATATATAGTATCCACTTATGGCTCCAGACACATCATGTTTGTCTTTCTGAGTCTGAATTACTTCACACAGGATGATATATTCTAGTTCTGTCCATTTAACTGCAAATTGCATGGTGTCATTGTTTTTTCCAGCTGAAAAATACTCCATGGTGTATATTACAACATTTTCTTTACCCATTCTTCAGCTGAGGGGCATCTAGGTTGTTTCCAGGTTCTGGCTACTACAAATAATGTTGCTAGTTGAGCAAATGTCCTTGTGGTACAAATGAGCATCCCTTGTGCATATGCCCAAGAGTGGAATCATTGGGTCTTCAGGTAGATTGATCCCCAATTTTCTGAAAAATCAAAATACTGATTTCCAAATTGACAGTACAAGTTTGCACTCCCAATAACATTGAAGGAGTGTTCCCCTTGCTCCAAATCCTCTCCAACATAAGCTGTCATCAGTGTTTTTGGTCTTAGCCACTCTGACAGGTGTAAGATGGTATCTAAGAGTCATTTTGACTAGCATTTCCCTGATGACTAAGGATGTTGAGCAATTCCTTAAATGTCTTTTGGACATTTGAGATTCTTCTGTTGAGAATTCTCTGTTTAGACCTGTATACAATTTCTTAATTGCATTGTTTAGTATTTTGATGTCTAGTTTATTGAGTTTTTTTAATATATTTTGGATATCAGCCCTCTGTCATATGTGGGGTTGGTGAAGATCTTTTCCCATTGTGTAGGCTGTCATATTGTTTTATTTACCTAGTCCTTTGATTTAGAGAAACTTCTCAGTTTCAGGAGGTCCCATTTATTAATTGTTGCCTTCAGTGTTTGTGCTACTGGTATTGTATTTAGCAAGTGGTTTCCTGAGCCAATGTGTTCTACTTCCTAATTTCTCATCTGTCAGGTTCATTGTAACTCTATTTATGATGAGAAATTTGATCCACTTGGATTTGAGATTTGTGCATAGTGATAGATATGGATCTATTTGGAATTTTCTACATGTTCACAATTGTTGAAGATTATATTTTCTCTTGTATAGTTTTGGATTCTTTGTCAAAAATCAAATGTTCATAGGTGTATGGATTAATGTCAGGGCCTTCAAACAGATTCTATTGGTCCACATGTCTGTTTTTATTCAAATACCAAGCTGTTTTTATTACTATAGCACTATAGTAGAGCTTGAAGTCAGAGATGCTGATGCCTTAAGAAGTTGCTTGCTGTGGGTATCACTCACTTTGTATACTGTGAATGTGTTGCTCTGATTTGGTTGAAAAATAATATGTTGATTGGCCAGTAGGCAGGCAGGAAGTATAGCATAGCTGGGACAAGCAGAAAAGAGAATTCTGGGAACAGGAAGGCTGAGGCAGGAGATGTTGCCAGCCGCCGTCACCATGAGAAGTAAGATGTTAAAGTACCAGTAAACCAAGAGCCACATGGCAAGGTATAGATTTATAGAAATGAGTTAATTTAAGATATAAGAACTTGATAGCGAGAAGCCTGCCACAGCCATATAGTTTATAAGTAATATAAGTCTCTGTGTGTTTACTTGGGTCTGAGTGACTACAGGCCCAGCAGGACTGGAGAAATATCCAGATACAATTGCTTTGTTGTGAAGGATTGTTTTAGCTATCCTGGGTTTTTTGCTTTTGCATATGAAGTTGAGAATTTTTACTTTGAGGTCTCTGAAGAATTGAGTTGGGATTTTCATGGGGGATTGCATTGAATCTGCAGATTGCTTTTGGTAAGTTTGCCATTTTTATAATGTTGGTTCAACCTACCCATGAGAATGGGAGATTATTCTATTTTCTGATATCTTTTTAAATTTCTTTCTTTAAGGACTTAAAGTTCTTGTCATACAGATCTTTCATTTGTTTGGTTAATATTACCTTAAGGTATTTTATATTATTTGTGCCTATTGTAAAGGGTGATGGTTCTCTTATTTCTTTCTTGGCCCATTTATCATTTGTGTATAGGAGAGCTAGTGAGTTTTTTGAGTTAATCTTGTATCCCACCACATTAATGAATGTTTTTATCAGGTGTAGGTGTTTCATCATCTGCAAATGACAAAAGTTTGAATTCTTCCTCTCCAATTTGTATCCCCTTGATCTCTTTTTGTTGTCTTATTGCTTTAGCTAGAACCTCAAGTACTGTATTAAATAGATACAGGGAGAGTGGACAGCCTTGTTTTATTCCTGATTTTAGTGGAATCGCCTTGAGTTTCTCTCCATTTCATTTAATGTTGGCTGCTGGATTGCTGTAAATTTTGTTTAGGTATGTTCTTTGTACTCGTGATCTCTCTAAGACCTTCATCATGAAGGGGTGTTGGATTTTGTCACAGGATTTTTTGGCATCTAATGAGATGATAATATGTTTTTGCCAGTTTCTTTACAAGTTGGTTTATATTGACAGATTTTCATATGATGAACCATCCCTGTATGTCTGGGATAAAGTCTATTTAATTATGGTGGATGGTTTTGTGATATCTTCTTGGATTCAGTTTGCCAGTATTTTTTTTTCAGTATTTTTGCATCAATATTCATGAGAAAGAATAGTCTGTAATTATAGCACAAAGCTATACAGAAAAACACTGTCTCAAAAAAAAACCAAAAAAAAATAAAAAAGAAAGAAAGAAAGAAAGAAAGAAAGAAAGAAAGAAAGAAAGAAAGAAAGAAAAGAAAGAAAGAGAGAGAGAGAGATCTGTTTCTTGTATGCAACAGAAGGATGGATCCTGTTTTCATATCCATTCTCTTAGCCTGTGTCTTTTTATAGGTGAATCAATTCCATTGATATTAAGGGATATTAATGACCATTAATGGTTAATTCCTGTTATTTTTGGTGGTAGCTTTTTTTGTATTTCCCTTCTTTGGGAATTGTTGGTGTAGAACTAATTATTGCCTGTATTTTCATGGGTGCATCTAACTTCCTTAGGTTGGGTTTTTCCTTCTAGTACTTTCTGTAGGGCTAGATTTGTGTGTATAAGTATTATGTAAATCTGGCTTTGTTATGGAATATCTTGTTTACTCCATCTATGGTGATCAAGAGTTTTGCTAGGTATAGTAGTCTGGGTTGGCATCTGTGGTCTTTTAGTGTTTACATGCTGTCTGTCCAGGACCTTCTACCTTAAAGAGTCTCCATTGAGAAGTTTGGTGTTATTCTGATGGGTCTGCTTTTATATGCTAATTGGTCTGTTTTTTGCAGGTCTTTTTTCCAGGACAGGGTTTCTCTGTGTAATTTCCATGTCTGTCCTGGATCTTGCTCTGTATACCAAGCTGACCTCAAACTCACAGAGATCCTCCTGGCTCTGCTTCCTGAGTGCTGGTATTAAAGGTGTGTGCCAACACCACCCAGCTCCTCTGGAGCTCTTAAAATTCTTTCTTTATTTTTTATATTTACTGGTTCGATTATTATGTGGCAAGGGTTTTTTTTTTTTTGTGTGTGTGTGTGTGTGTGTGTGTGTGTCCAGTCTATTTTGTGTTCTGTAAACTTCTTGTATCCTCATAGGTATTTCCTTCTTTAGGTTGGGAAAGTTTTCTTCTGAGATTTTATTGAATATATTTTCCACGCCTTTGAGTTGGTATTCTTCTCCTTCTTTTATCCCTATTATTTTTTGATTTGGCCTTTAAATGGTGTCCCAGATTTCCTGGACATTTAATATTATGTCTTTGTTGGTTATAATGTTTTCTTTGACCAATAAATCTATTTCCTCTACCATATCTTCAACACCAGAAATTCTCTCCTCCATCTCATGCTTTCTCTTGGTTATGCTTTCCGCTGTAGTTTATTTACTCAGATTTTAGATTTCAAGCATTCCAATTTCCTTTACCTTTTTTTTTTCTTGGTTTTCTTGACTTTCTTTAAGGGACCTACTGACTGCTTCCAATTTTTGGTTTGCCTTTTCCTTGATTTCTTTAAGGGATTTTTTTTATTTCCTCTTTAAAGCCCTCTATAATTTTTTATAAAGTTATATTTCAGGTCAATTTCTACTGCTTCTTCTATGTTGAGATGTTCAGGTCTTGCTTTAATAGACCCACTAGGGTCTGATGCTGCCATATTGCTCTTCATGTTGTTGAATGTATTCTTTTACTAGTGTCCACCTGTCTCTTCCTCCAATCAGAGCAAACAAGTGTCTATGTCTTAAAGAGCTCCTGGGTTCTTGGGGGCAGTTGGGAGACAGAGTGTTATGTGTAGATTGCCTGGTCCAATGAGGGGTGGTGGTAGAAAGGCCTTTCCACAGGAGTCTTGCCTGCTGGTCTTTAAATGAGGCTGCATTGGGTGACGGTATAGGAGCACATCTCTAGAGTCTCAGAAGATGGGCTGGGTGAACATTGACCCACCTGTCCATCCAATCAGAGGTAGCAGAGTCTGTGTCTTGGGGAGTAGCTTTAGTTTTCCGGGAATGGGTGAGTTTGTGTGACAAAGTGGGGCTTGTAGATTATAGGATTGCACTAGGGGTGGTAATCAGGCCTGCCTTCAGGAGTCTGGCCTGGTGACCTGCAAATGGGACTGTAATGGGTGGGTGCATGGGGGGACTGCTTGTGCCCAAGAGCCTAAGGCTTAGAGGCTGGGGCTACTGGCAAGGAGAACTTTGACTTAGCTATTGGTCGAATCTGAGCTGGTAGGGTCTGTGTTTCAGGGAGGAGCAGTGGTCTTGGGGGATGGATGTGTTTGGGGGATGGAGGGGGCTTGTAGATTACAGGGTCTAATGGGGGGTTGGTAGTCAGGCATGCCTATAGGAGTCTTGCCTGATGGCCTGCAATGGGGCTGCAATGGGTAGGAGTATGGAGGTATGGGTTGTGACTCTGGGCCTAAGGCCTAGAGGCTGGGATGATTAGCTGGCTTGTGTTGGATTTTTTAAAAATTTTCTATTCTAGAATTCCCTCAGTTTGTATTTTTTTTTATTGCTTCTATTTCTAGTTTCAGATCCTGAACAATTTTATTCATTTCCTACATCAGTTTGTTTTTTGGTTGGTTTCTTAGCTTTCTTTAAATGATTTAATTTCCTCCAGTTGTTTGTGTTTCTCTGGCTTTCTTTAAGGAATTTGTTCACTTCATTCAATTATATTTTGGTGTTTTACTGCATTTCTTTAAGGAATTAATTCATTTTCTCTTTAAGGAACTCCATCATCTACATATAGTTGGCATAAAGATCTTTTTCTTTTGCTTCATTTGTGTTGGAATATTCAGGGTCTACTGTGGTAGGATATCCTGGCTCCAGTGAAGACATATTGTTCTTCCTGTTACTATGCTGGCCTCTAGGCATCTGGCTTTGTAGTAATTGTAGATTTAGGTCAGTGGTTTTCAACCTGTGGGTCCTGACTTTTATGATCAAATAAGAGATAACCTGCCCATCAGATATTTAGATTACAATTTATTATAGTAACAAAATTGCCGTTATGCAAAAGCAATGGAATAATTTTGTGGTTGGGGGTCACCATAACACGAAGAACTGTATTAAAGTGTTCTGGCATTAGATTGAGAACCACTGTGTGGGTGGAACAGCAGGGTCAGAGAAGATCTGCAGGCAAGCTATCTCTTCTTCTAGCAGGTGTGGCTTGTGGTTGAGTAAGGGGATGTGTGCCTGAGATGGGGGTTGGGATATGGAGTAGTAATGAAAGGAGACCAGGAGGGGATGGCCTGTGGGATCCACAGGAGTCTTCAAGAGTGGAGAAGGGAGGCTGTGGCTGGTATTCTATTACAGTTCTAGGCATGAACCTGAGGGACTGGTCCTTCTGGGGTAAGAGAGAGAGCAGGGAAAGTCTGCAGAGAGGCTCACCTTTAAACATTCAGCCTTTTTAAAAATCTGATTTCTTTAGTTCTTTTTAAATTTTGAATATTAGTCCTCTATTGGATGTAGACTTGGTAAAAGTCTTTCCTCCATTCTGTAGGTTGCTGCTTTGTCTGAATAACAGTGTCCTTTACTGTGAAGAAACTTCTCAGTTTCATTAGGCCCAATAATTAATTTCTGACTTTAATGCCTGTAGTAATGGTTTTCTGTTCAGAAAGTCTATTCCTGTGCCAGTGAGTTCAAGGCTATTCCCCAAAGAGTCAATGAATTGAATAGTTTTTCAAAGAAGAAATACAAATGGCAGTGACTTTTTTAGTGTAAACAAAATTCTTAAGAACATTTAATTCCATAATGACAACCCAAATTCAAACAAAATAGTCTTTGAAGAAATTTTCACTTACTTCATCATTTTCATTTTTGATTACTAGCTTAGATAAATTAGAATATTGTTTCAGTTGATGTAAAATTATTTCTTTTTTAAATAATTTTTATTAAGAGATTTTTCTGTTCATTTTACATACCAACCACAGATTCCCCTGTTCTCCCTTTTCCTGCCCCCCAGCCTTCCTCTTCAACTGACCCCCAATTCCCACCTCCTCCAAGGCAAGGTCACCCATGGGGAGTCAGGAGAGCCTGGTACATTTAGTTGAAGCAGGTCCAAGCCACTTCTTCTTGCACCAAGGCTGTGCAAAGTGTCCCACTATAGGCACTAGGTTCCAAATAGCCAGCTCATACACTAGGGACAGGTCCTGATCCCACTGCCTGGGACCCCCTATACAGTTCAAGCAAAACAACTGTCTTAACTATCCAGAGGGACCAGTCCAGCACCATGGGAGCTCCTCAGCTATTGGTTCACAGTTCATGCCTTTCCACTAGTTTGGATAGTTGTCTCTGTGATTTTCCAGTCATGGTCCTGAAATCCTTTACTCACAGAATCCCTCCTCTCCCCCATGAACTGGACTCCTGGAACTCTGCCTGGGTCCCAGCCTTGGATCTCTGCATCTTTCTCCATCAGTCACTGGATGAGGGTTCTATGGTGACAAGGTATTCAGCCATCTGATCACCAAAGTAGGTCAGCTCAGGTACCCTCTCTACCATTGTCAGTAGTCCAGTAGTCTGTAGTGGAATCATCCCTACAGATTCCTGGGAACCTCCTCCACCACCAAAAAAAATCTGTTCCTCACTATTCCTATGGTGTCTTCATTTATCATTGTATCTATTTCCTTGTTCTTCCATATCTGTTCCATTCCAGCTTGAACCTCCTGCTCCCCTAAGCTCTCATCACCCATCCCTTGTCCTCCAATATCCTCCCTTCATCACCAGTTTGCTCATATAGATCTCATCCATTTCTCCATCACTGGGTAATCCATGGATCCTTCCTAGGTCCTCCTTACTAGCTAGCCTCCCTAGAGCTGTGAGTTGCAGTCTGGTTATCCTTTGCTTTATATCTAGTATCCACTAATGAGTACATACCATGTTTGTCCTTCTGAGTCTGGGTTACCTCACTCAGGATATTTTTTAGTTCCATCCATTTGTCTGCAAACCTCATGATGTCATTGTTTTTCTCTACTGGGTAGTACTCCATTGTGTATATGTACCGCATTTTGTTTATCCATTCTTCAGTTGAGGGGCATCTAGGTTGTTTCCCGGTTCTGGTGATTACAAATATTGCTGCTATGAACATAGTTGAGCATGTGTCCTTGTGGTGTGATTGAACATTCCTTGGGTATATGCCCAATAGTAGTATAGCTGGGTCTTGAGGAAGACTGATTTCTAAAGTGGCTGTACAAGTTTTCATTCCTACCAACAGTGGAGGAGTTTTCCCCTTGATCAACATCCTCTGCAACATAAGTTTCTTCAGTGTTTTTGATCTTAGCCATTCTGACAGGTATCTCAGAGTCATTTTGATTTGCATTTCTCTGATAATTAAGATGTTGAGCAATTCCTTAAATGCCTTGCAGCCATTTGAGTGTCTTCTCTTGAGAATTCTCTGTTTAACTCTGTAGCCCATTTTTTAATTGGAATGACAGGGATTTTGGTGTCTAGTTTAGTGAGTATTTTATATATTCTGGAAATCAGCCCTTTGTCCCTTTGTCAGATGTAGGGTTGATGAAGATCTTTTTCCCATTCTGTAGGCTGTCCTTTTGTTTTATTGACAGTGTCCTTTGCCCTACAATAGCTTCTCAGTTTCAAGAGGTCCCTTTTTATTAATTGTTGCTTTCAGTGTCTGTACTACTGGTGTTAAATTTAGGAAGTGATCTCCAGTGCCTGCTGTGGGACGATCTGTATGTCAAATTGCTCTGATTGGTCAATAAATAAAACACTGATTGGCCAGTGGCCAGGCAGGAAGTAGGTGGGACAAGGAGAGAGGAGAATTCTGGGAAGCGGAAGGCGGAGGCGGAGAGACACTGCAGCCGCCGCCATGACCAGCAGCATGTGAAGACGCTGGTAAGCCACCAGCCACGTGGCAAGGTATAGATTTGTGGAAATGGATTAATTTAAGCTATAAGAACAGTTAGCAAGAAGCCTGCCACGGCCATACAGTTTGTAAGCAATATAAGTCTCTGTGTTTACTTGGTTGGGTCTGAGCGGCTGTGGGACTGGCGGGTGACAAAGATTTGTCCTGACTGTGGGCAAGGCAGGAAAACTCTAGCTACAGTGCCAATGCATTCAAGGCTACTTCCTATTATCTCTTCTATCAGGTTCAGAGTAACTGGATTTACAGTACCCCTCCTACATATGAATGATAAAAGGGCTGAGAAGGAAATCAGAGAAACCTCACCCTTTACAATAGCCACAAATAATATAAAATACCTTGGGGTAACTCTAACTAAGCAAGTATAGGAGCTGTATCACAATATCTTTAAGTCTCTGAATAAAGAAATTGAAGAAGATAATAGAAAATAGAAAGATTTCCTATGGTCATGGATGGGTAGGATTGACATAGTAAAAATGGCAATCTTACCAAAAGCAATCGATATATTCAATGCAATCCCCATCAAAATCTCAACACAGTTCTTCACAGACCTGTAAAGAACAGTACTCATCTTCATATGGAAAAACAAAAAGTCCAGGATAGCAAAAATAATCTTGGGTACTGCCATAAAAACTGACATGTGGACCAATGGAATCAAATTGCAGACCCTAACATTAACCTACACAAGTATGAACACCTAATTTTTGACACAGAAGACAAAACTGTACAATGGAAAAAAGAAAACATCTTCAACAAATGGCGCTGGCATAACTGGATGTCAACATGTAGGAGATTGCAAATAGATCCATATCTGTCACCAGGCAGTGACTTTTAAAAAGTGCTCAACACCTTCTTTTTCAAGAACATGAAAATTAAATTATTTAAGGATACTACTTTACACCTATCAGAATGTTATTATTGAGATATTTGGTAAAAAATGTTGGGGAAGATATGAGGAAAGAGGAACTCTAATTCACTGTTGGTGAGGGTCCAAATTAAAGCACCCACCATCAAAAATGTTGCTGAGGTTCCTTACAAAATTAAAAATGAACTATCATATCATTCATCTATTCCTTTCCTGGGTATACTCAGAGAAACCCATATCCTACAACAGTGATATTTGCACATTTGCATATCTGTGTTTACTGATGCTGTGTTGACTATCCCAAGGAAATGGAACCTATATAGAAATACATAAACACATGAATCAATAACTAAAATTGGGGTCATACATGAAATGTAACATTATTCAGCTTTAATTAAAATGAAATCTCAAAATCTACAGGAATGTGGTACACTTAGAATGTATAGTACAAAGTAATGTCACTCACGTGGTATACTTAGAAATTATAGTACTCAAATTATAGTCACTCAAATTCCAGAAAAAAAGCAAAAACAAAAAAGAAACACATAAATAAAAAGATAGAAATACATATAAATAAAACCAAAAAAACAAGACAATGCTTAAACTGAACCTAATGAACTAAGGAAATAAGACAAGAGAATTAAATAAAGGGAATACAAATGGGAAAAAAAGTACCAGTATCTCTAGTTGTTTATAATATGATTAATGTGTTTCTATACTTAAGAGACCAAAAAGACTCCACCAAAAACCTCACAGTGATGATAAATTTACAGTAAATTATTTACAAAATGGAAACAAACATATCAGTATATATACATTGTAGTGTGTGTGTGTGTGTGTGTGTGTGTGTGTGTGTGTGTGTGTGTGTGTATGCATGTGTGGAGAGGGTGGAAGAGGAAAAAAGAAAAAAGAGGGAGAAGGAGATATTAGAGATACAGTCAGAGAGAGAGAGAGAGAGAGAGAGAGAGAGAGAGAGAGAGAGAGAAAGAGAGTGAGAGACATCACCTAATGTGTTCTATGCTTTTTTCCACCTAGCTATGTAGCAAGACTGACTCTGAATTGCACAACATGATCTTCATCAATGGTAGATCAGGAGCAGGCAGGGACAGTCTTGCCTCAGGCAAAACCAGCAATGACAACACAAGCCAAAGCAAGGAGTCAGCTGAAAAGTTCCAGAGAAGATGTGTGATATGATAGAGCAGATATCATTGGACATCAGAGATTACAAGGACAAAGTCTGCAATCACAGTTACAGAAATAGTTCCAAAGAGTATCCTGTGGTTAGGAACCAAAACTCTAGCAAACAAGAGTGACCTCATTCACTGACTGTCTCCAATTATGTTTAACCCCCTAATGTTTGCATTGTCTATCTCAATAGTGACACACCGGGGTTATCACCTCAAACCACGAGTTTATTTTTAAAGAGACATGTTATATTTGAGCAATGCAAGTTAAAAAAATGGTTCTGAGAGTGTATGGTAGATACAATGATGGAGGAAATGTCAACACAAGAAAATTCTTTGAGGTGCAGTGGACATGATTTTATTAAGACTAATATAAAGAAAATTATAAGGGCTCTAGTGTCATGGATCAAGGGTCAAGAGTCTACATTAGGATCATGGGAGAGTTGAAGATGCCTAAAGGTTGAGCAACATTTAAGGTGTAGGATACAGAGGATTGTAGGGGGTAGGGTAAAGTATTTGATTTTGGAAGAGGCTCATAACAAGAGAATGGAAGACAGAAATGATGAATAATGGGCTGAAGTTTAGGAAGATCATTGCTGATGTGGTTGTATTAAATACAGATGTACCCAAAGATCTCAGAGGATGGAGAAGCAGAGGTGATAAGGATTATATATGTTAAGAGATGAAGGATGTATGGTGAATTTCTGTATGTTACAAAGGCAGAAAAGTGGAGGATATAGATATTGTTTTGACAATGACCACATAAGACATCTGAAAGTTTTTGTGACCCCATATATTGGTCTATATTCCAAAGCACTCACCAAGATTTAGAAAGTATATTGCATAAATTCTGACTGCTTAGAACCCAAGTCCAGTCCATGCTAAGTTGTAGACATGGTGATAAGTTGTCACTAGGCCAAGGGTCTTTTGAGACATATGGATGTTAGATTTAGAAACTTGTGATATGCCTCAGCCTTTCCTTGGAAGATACCATGTCACAAGACCAATTATTTTGTATAATTAATGTACTGTAATATAGAGGATGTAACAGAAAAGATGTGCTATGCTATCTTCAAATCTCTCATTTTGTGAGATATATAGGACTATACAGATGGGCAGAAAATGTAGATCCATCATTGTCATCTCAAACTCGTATGGATCACATCATCCAGAGCTAGCCATGCTCAAGCTGATGCAACAGGTACTCAAATACTTTGCATTAGTTAATTTTAGGGACTCTCTCAGTACAGATATCTCAAGATGCTTATTATGACCTCTATTCTCTCATCAAATATTCTAAATCAAAAATTCTCAGAACCTTCTGAACTCTGACCTGGAAGCATCTGCACTGGCTAATTTTCATAGTGCTAGAGAAAGCTAAGTAAGCTTTATGAGGAGAAAAGTTGTCAGTGTTCCTACCCATTCCTGGATCCTGCATCCTTCAATATTAACTTGCCAAGCAAGGTATGGCCTATTGGTTCAATGGTGGCTTGACTGCTATGAGGTAGATAAATGCTTTTTTAAAACAGATTTTACACCTATTCCACTGGGGTGGATTTCATGCCTGGCACCACAATTTTGGGTAAATGTCCATGTCTTGGGGAGTCATAGCTTCATATTTGCACCTGCTGTTGTTATTTTGCTAAATTGTCATGCTGTCAAATTGCCTTCCAGCTATTATGTTTGTACCCATAGACCTGCTTTGCATTCAGCTTTGGTCAAATAAAACTCTCTTTTTGCCTGGGACAACAGGCAATGAAGAAATGTATAACCACTCAGAGGGCTGAGAGTAACACACTATGAGTGCTCAGCCCTAAATGGGATATCTTTTCCATACTCCCCTTGCCCCTGCTTCTATGCACAGTTTTAAAATAAAACTTATTGCTACACCATGTATCAATCAATAAATTTATTAATAGATATTCAATGTATAGTATAAGACTAATTTTCTTAAATATCTAACATATTATCTTTTTCTAAATTATGCATCTAAATAATATTGGTATATTAAATCTGTATTAGTTACTTTGCAATATCCATGAATAAAATACACAAAAGAATAGTTTGACAGGAGATTTATTTTAGTGAATACATGAATGCCTGCTGAGGAGCTTACTGATTCATGGCAAGGTCCTTATGTTTTTCATTTTCCCCAGAATTTTTAATGCAATAATCACAAAATTAATTTGCATTACCTTATACAAAATGTTCTAATGATCTTCTATACAAACTGTGATAGCATTTTTTTATTTTATTCCTTGTTCGCTAGATATTCTTTTCAGATTTGACTGACTATTTCCTCTGCTGAGTACTCTAAAATGGAACAGGTTAGGTATTTTAAAGTTAAGAAATGAATTGAGGACAACCAAGAGCAATGCCAATAGCCTTCAGTATTTAGAGGTCAAGTCTCTCTAGAAGGTAAGACCCTATTGCTGAAAATACCATATGCTTGAGTCATAGAACATAGAGAAATCAGCTGGTGGTCTTCGTGAAGCTTCATCCCTACTGGATTGTTTTCACGGTGCACGAAGGAACCATAAACTGTATCCAGGTGTGAACTCTGAAAATTATAAAAATATCAAGCAAGGTGAAATTACATTACGAACATCATGGGGGTAACCAACCACTTTAAGGTTAAAATGAAGGCCCACTTCCCAAGATGGAACCAAAACCAGGAACCAATGTTAGGTACAAGAATATGTGGCTGGAGAAAATACAGACCATGGTGAGGAACTTAATACTATTATTCTGCTAAATGAGCATAGCAATAAAATGTTCCCTAATCTTTTATGTTTATTCTGGGGGATTAGTCTATCCCTCAATCATCATCAGAGAAGCTTCTTTTTTGGAGTCTATGGGAATTAATGCAGAGGTCAACAATCATTCAAGGTGCTGAGAATAAGAGACTCTGAAGGGACCAGCTAAAAATGGGACTAGTATATCACATGTCTTCCTCCCAAGACTCAGGAATCATAATGTATGAGGAGGCAGAAAGAGTGTAAGAACCAGAAATGATAGATGATCCCAAGGAAACATATTTTATACAGACAGAACAGGACACTTGCACATTTAAATTCACTTGTTCTGGGAGAATTTTCTAAACCTGAAAATGATCAAGCTACACATAACCCCTGTTGCTGGAGGGCTTCTCTCCAGGTTCCCTAAACCCCGCAGTCCCACAATCTACTTATAAAATAATCACTCAGACGCTCATATCACTTATAAACTGTATGGCCGTGGCAGGCTTCTTGTTAACTGTTCTTATATCTTAAATTAACCCATTTTTATAAATCTATACCTTGCTACGTGGCTGGTGGCTTACCGGAGTCTTCACATGTTGCTTGTCCTGGCGGTGGCTGCAGTGTCTCTCTCCTCAGCCTTCTGTTTCCCAGAATTCTCCTCTCTCCTTGTCCCACCTACTTCCTGCCTGGCCACCTACTTCCTGCCTGGTCACTGGCCATCAGTGTTTTATTTATATAGAACAATATCCACAGCACTTCCCCCTTTTTTCTTTTTTTTAAAAAAAGTAAGGTATTAATTTTAACATGGTAAAATTACATATAACAAAACAATTATTGAACAAGAATAACAGTTACAATATTAAAGAAGATGTCCTATCTATCTTATATTTGTGAATTTAAGGTTTTATATCTAACTTATCTTTTATCATAACTGAGGGAATTACAACTATCTAGTTTTCAACCACATCAAAGACCTGAGAAGGAACATAATGGTACCTGAGAAATGGTAGATGGATGCAAGCAACTTTCGGGAATCTTGCAAAAGTAGACCAAGACAGCTGGCAGCCTGGACAGTCACCTAATGTTTCTCAGCATTGTTGGTGCATTCAAACTGGCTACAGGCCTAGAGTATCTGACAGACCATTTTCAGAAGCAGGAATTCTGAGAGACCATCTTACCCTGTCTTGGCAGAGTACAGTGGTCGCTTTCCTTGTGTCCCGCTTGTCCAGAAAGGACAGCAATGCATTTGTACTGTCAACTGTCAAGGCAAGGGCAGTTCTTTGCCCAGTAGGCCATTTTGTGCCAAAAAGACAAACTTCCAAATGGAAATGTCTTAGAAGCCCAACATTCTCTCGGGATCAATTGGTGCAGCCAGGAGCAATTGTGTCTCACATCAACAGAATTTTAAGTTATTTAAATGCCATATTCTCTAGGTCTATGAAGTGTTTGAAGATTACCTATCTATCTGAAATATATCTATGTATACCTAGAAGACTTAACTAACATGGCTACAGATATGATTATCATAGATGACTAATTATTAATCTATTTTTTAATTATCCATTACAATTTTAAATGAGTTACATAAACATAATACCTCAAACAAGAATAGAAATATATATATATATATACAGTATAACAAAATTAACTTTAAGTTTGTATCAATAAACTAAAATTTATACCAATGTAAAACATTTTAAACATAAACTAAAATCTATACCAATGTAAAACATTTTAAACAAGTTGTTCTTTAAAAGTAGGTTCAGTAATCTACCCTTTTATCTTATCATCTCCATATCCTCCTATATATCTATATCAAACCCCAACAGATTGGAGGAAGTCAGGGTGTTCTACTCCTATCTAAAGAGCTGTTGGCCACAGATGACTGCTAGGAGAGGCTGTATCAGATTGATTTAAGGAATCAAACTTTGAAAGGCTATCCATGCTTCCATAGATGCCCCCACACTAAGCACAGAAAAGCATCAGTAAGTAGCCTCAATGGCATTTTGTTTTGTTTTGTTTTGTTTTGTTTTAGAAGCATATGAAATTATGAGGGAGTGGTTCATGGAGCAAAAGAAAGAAGTTGGCCAGAAGATAATGCAGGGTAGATTTGAATAAAAGGTATGTGCATCTATGAAACACCCATAGAAACATTAAGTAGTAAACGAAAGAAGTGACAGAAGCCCAGATCCAATGAGACATAAAGACTTCTGTAAATTTATCATCTGTCTGATCTCAAAGTTTCCATCACCTTCCACTGGAGACCCAACCAGCTCTCAGGAACACAAAAACTTAACACCTCTTCAAAACTATTCTTCTCTTGGGAGATACTCATGAGAAACCTCTAAGTGACTTTTTAAATTAGCAACTGGAAAAAGTTTCATAAATTGTTTTGCATCCCAATGCAAGTACTGTCATTGCTACTGCAAGTGACAAGAAAATTGTCATTCTGGAGGGAGGTGAGGTCACATAGACACAGACCTTTATCTCAGACTTGAGCCTCCCTCTCCACAGTACTGGTTCTGATGCAGTAAGGATCTTTACATTGAGCCCACCACACTGCAGAAGCAAGAAGCCAGATGAGTACTTTATATTTTAGAGTGCACTGCAGAGACAGTAAAGAAATGAGCCCTGTATGAGTGCTCATGTCTGGTAATGGGAATCTATGTGGAAAGAGATCCATGGAACAGAGAGAGAAGAACAAGATAATCCCACAACTAAGAGGTGAGCTAGAAAGAACAAAGTGTTCCTAGCATTGTGCCAGTCACTGTTGGTTCTTCCTGTAATAGAAGTCCACCACAGAGGGTGACTGCAGGTAACACACAAGTAATAAAGCCTATCTGTGCAGGTGCTGAAGGACTGTGGTACTAAGTCAATGTGATAATTCATCTTACCTTACATGATATGGTGACTAACTTTGGAGAGATTACTATGTGTGAACTTACCTGGTTCACACCCACACTAAACATTAGAATGGAAATATAAGAAGCACACAACCATGGGAAGGGCAGGAAGTGAATCTGATTCTGGAGTAAAATGTATTCTCATGTGACAGTACATTTATGAGTTACAGAAGCAGTAACTGTGTCTGCTTTGAGTGATCCCTGGTACAATGGTGGTTTGAAACTTTGAAAAAAAAGTTCCATTTTGAGCTTGGGAAGGTAATATTGAAGGGAAGTTACAGTATGAGTGTCAGTCATTGTGTCTTGAGCTATCTCCTTTGGTTTAGTAATACTCAGATGCTAAGCATAACTTGATGTCCTGTCTTCCCTCACTGTTTACCCTTGATGCTAATGGAATGCAGAGTCTGTGCATAGAGGTTCAGGGACATACCCCTCACCTCATTTGTACTAACATTTGGTTATTTGTTTCAATTTGGACAATATTTAAGTTTTCACTTTTTTCAGATTCCACTTTATGTATCTTACATGCATTTTCTCTATTTGAGTGCTTTATAAATTTTATTATCATAGGTTCATCAATATAAGAAGGAGTAAGTATATATAGAATAGTAAATGATATCTATTAGTAACTTAATTTTCTTCTCATGTTATTTCATCACATTAGTATTTCATGTTGTATATTATTACAAATTAAACATGTTAGGAATTCATCGGTAGTTAACATTAGAGCCTTTACCATTCAATGTTAACAACGTACTTTTCTTTGGCATCAAAAACATCAGGTCCATCTTGTAATTGTGAAATGAAACTGAGATATGGGACAGCTTTCTGAAACATCAGAGAACAATTAGAACACTATATTTTGGTAATATATTGAAAGCCTTATTTGCACTTGTAATTTGCCTGTGAAATAAGCCTTTATGTCAAAATGAAAACCTACTTTTGAAAAGATTCATTTATTATATATTTTTATTTTGTGTGCATGAATGTTTTGCCTGCATGCACATATGTGCACTATGAGAATTTGGTGCATGCAGAGGACGGATCAGATGTGTAAATGCCTCAGAACTGGATTTACAGGCAGTTGTGAGTCAGCATGTGGAGCCTGGGAACCAAACCCAGGTCATTTGCAGCAGCAGCAAGTGTTCTTTACTGATGAGCCATGTCTCTATTCCCCTCAAATCCAAATTTCCTATAGCCAAAAGCATACAATAGAATATCCTCATAGTGAACAAAATGTCATGTAGGGAACCCAAATTGCACATAAGATTGAAATATGTTTAAAAACATCTCTCATGTCTTCATGAGCACAGATTGCAGTGGCTGTGTTTGAATCACACTAACCCTGTTAATGTCCTTCCAGTTTCCAGTCTGACCCAAATAGCTTTTTAATTTAAAGAGTCACTTACCCCTTGTGTTTGTAAGTTCTGGTCTCAAAAATGGAAATAAAGATACCATCCACATCAGACAGGTATGGAAATCAAAGAAGGTGTCAAAATGAAAAGATGGCAGTTACTTTAAAATTGTTACCACTGTTGGCTATTTATACACTTAATTACTAAAAAAATTATACCTGTCATTTCTTATAATATTCGGCATGCAAAAGGAAGAAAGTACAGCCAAAGCAGTAGAAACAATGTTAATGTCTAAGCTGTAATCCACGGAATGGAAAAGATCTAAGATAGAGTATGGACATGAGTTCTTTATCATGGCTCAGTAGAGGATACTATGAACATTAATGTATACTCGCTCTGTATCTGAACTGCCTACATTGGAGAGTCTTCATAACAATGAAGGGAGATGTTTCTCATAATCTGGTTCATGCTATGAGCCACTGTTTGGACCTCAAGAACAGCAAAATCTCCAAATACTTCCTTCATGAAGTAGAAACATCAATGCTCACATTGGTACATTCCTATCCTTCTGACCATCAGTAGACACTTATTCATCCTATAGCTGAGGTGACATAAAATCTCCTGAGACCAGAAATGGCATGTCCAATTCTATTTTGTTCATATCAGTTAATTGATTATAGACTGCCACTCAGCATGTGTTGGTAGTCTGCAAGTGAAAGCTCCCATGATTGTTACTGAATGATGTAAAAATTAAATTTATTTCTGTGGTTATACTTAAAAGTGAGATTACTAGCACCCAGTGGGATTTACCTCTTCCACATTAGCATGTCTATTGATGTCATTATTAAGATTTGTTTAGGCAGCCATGTTAAGACTTCATGGGTGAACTCCCCCAACATTTGTAGGAGATACAGTCTCACATCAGATATATGTTCCTCAGGCTCCTACAAGGTTTCTGCCTCCTCTATCACAATGTTCACTGAACCTTGAGTAAAAGAGTTGTGTTGTGGGTGGCACAACTATGGGTTGGTACAACACAATCAGTTTTCTGCATTTTGATCTATTATACCCTTTCTGTTTTCTGCCATTTGATCGGTTGTGGTATTTTTTTTTTTGTAATGGTCTCCTTTTTCTGCAATGGGAAGTTTCTCTCTTTAGGAGTTAGAGTTACAAACAATGAAGGATTGCTGAGAGTAGGAGAAAATAACCTTCCACAGGGAGGAGTCCACTCATAGGTTATCCAGCACTAAATTGTGAACAGCAAAATTTTGTGCATATAAGTGACATTATACAGAGTGAGCAAATTATATGTGTGTATATAATTATATATATATATATATATATATATATATATATATATATATATATATATATATATATATCACAACAATTAAAATGAAAGAGAACAGAGGAACAGAGGCCATTACTTTGAGGAGTATGTGGGGGGTTCTTAGAAGGGGTTGGAGGGAAGAAAGACAAAATGATGCAATTATATTTTAATTTCAAAAATTGAAGAGATGGAACTAAGGCTTATAAAAATATGTGCCTTCTGTAAAAACAATCTGAACTGTAATTACATAAATTGCTTCTTCTAAGATTAATACTGAATAGAATGTTGGAAAAACAGGAGGTAGTGTGATTATTGGTGCATAGCATTGTTGGCTCTGCTTAAGATGATGTGACCCTTATTCCAAAGTTTGTAGTGACATTCAAAGAGAATACCAGGGCATGAGATTCCTGGTTATCTGCAAGCATACCCAAATTCAGCATTTTCAATGTTTTCTTCCTTCCATTTATATTGAATTTCATTTTGTTTGGTCTTATTTTTATTTTATATATTTTATTAGCTTACAAAATTAGCATGCTTCCTTAACACATTTTTATGCTTAGTGTTTTAATTGATCCAACTCTTCCACTTCTGTCAATTCTCTACCCTCACCTCATGTTATACTGTTCCATGTCCGTTATTCCTTCTTCAATTTCAAAACACATGTATTATTTTATCCTCTGTACCCCATTCTAAGTGGACCCCTTTCAAATCTCCTTGACTCTACCCATATTCACTCCCACATTAACATATACTTCTAAATGAGAAGCTATGAAATTGTGTTGTTTTTCTGGGCCTATATTACATCATTTAATAGAGTAGTTTCTATTTTTGGTTTCAGCCATTCCCTAGGTTGTGCTACAGTGCCAGTTTGCTTGGTGAATGGAAGACTACAAATATCTGGTAGTTAGTAGTTCCTAAGGTCTCCTCTCATCTCCCCACTCTGGTTAACCTACTTCAGTGTTAATTCTACCCCAGTTCTTGATGGACAGGTGACAGTATCTCTATGACTGATGAGTGTGTGGAGCAACAGTGCCTTCTTTGAGGCAGCATAGTTCAGCCTGTTTCTGATTCACAGCTGCTACAGTCTACTTCTGCAAGGGGATCTCATCCAGTTTAAGAATGGTTTGAAGACATCTTCTCTCACAGGAATATAAAAATGTTGTCCTTAGAGTTTCCTGCTGTTGCACTGCACTGATGGGCTATCTAATCCACTGCCTTCTTTCCTACCATTTCCACTCTAGACTTCTGAGTCTACATGATCTGCATGATTATCCCAGACAGAGTTTCAATAGAGACACTGAACATTTTGACAGTAGCTATCATTCATCAGATAGTGACCTTCTACTTGCCATTTCTAATGGCATATTTTACCTGTTTTTAATTCTATTGTGTATTTTTGAGAGAGTTCATTAAACCAGATATACCCCTCTCTAATAATCCTGACATGAGTGTGCACACATACTAGTGTGTCTATGTGGTATGACTTTTTCTTAAGATCTAACTCTTAATATGATGAACGTTGTCACTTGAAATATCATTCTAATACATTTTCTGCTTTTAATAGTTCTTATCTGAAGCTCTTGTGGGATAAAGACCCAATCAGCTCAACCAGCGTCTGTGCTCTGAGTCTGTATTTAGCAGGACTGGTGACAGTTCAAAGAAAAACACTTCTCATAGAGCAGCCTGGAATGCATTTTACACAGATCTTTAAAAGACAAATGATCTTAAAAAAACTAAATCCTGGTTGGAAGTTGACCAGGGGAAGCAAAGCAAGCAAGCAATTTTACAGAATCCCCAAACACACACTTAGCTAGGACACTCCAAACCTTATTGTCTAGAACAGGGTTAAGTATTTTCACATGGGAGTTTTCATGGCGGGTCTACAAAAGGGAGAGTCAATTTCAGGTTAAACCAAAGAGAGCTACAAATGAGAAAAATATAGGAACTTTTACCCTGTCACAAAATTATAGGTATAATTTGAGTCGTAGTACACATTTTCATTACTTATCTTTTGAATTTAAATAATGTATATATTAATAATTACTCTATTTAAGAAAACTGACCATACTCCAGCAAGTATATGAGCAACACAAAATGGACTTTTTACTTTTTTCTTCTTCTTCTTCTTCTTCTTCTTCTTCTTCTTCTTCTTCTTCTTCTTCTTCTTCTTCTTCTTCTTCTCCTTCTTTTCTTTGAGGGAGGTCACAATGGACAGGGGATGGACATGGGAAAACAGAGAAGTGAATGTGATCAGGGTGCATTATGTGAAAATCCAAAATAATCATTAAAATATTATGTTGGAAAAAATAGAATTGCTTAGTTTAAATTTTGTGGTGGTTGTAGAACTTGATTTCTTTTAAAACATGAGTAGCAAATATCAGTATATACTGAAAGTCTTATATTATGTTTGTTTATTTTGCTGTTACTTTTCTTTGTTTCTCAGGGGCCAACATGACATCATCTTGAGTGCTGCATTTTCTAGGAAACTTGATGGCTCTCCTTTCATAAACATGTGCATTCTGAGATATTGAGAAATCCCACAGTAACAACTCCTAACTACTCCTGTGAAACGTTTTTTGTGATCTAGGCTGATTTTATACTCCTAAGTTTAAAGGACCCTCTGTTTCAGCCCCTCTGTAGATCCATGGAATAATAGCATCTTCTCTACCTGAGGCAACAATCATTTGCCATTATTCATTGACTAGGGAAATGGTACAGCTATATATTAAGGAAATTGTGCTGAATCACAGAATGGACTTCGGGAAACTGGTAATCAGAATAATTTTCTTTTCACAAACTAACATTGGAATTCTGGGAAATTTCTCTCTTATTTTCTACTATCTAGTCCTTTACTACAGAGAACATACATTAAAGCCCATAGAGTTAATTCTCATGCACCTAATGGCAGCCAATGCCTTGGTCATTCTCTCTGCAGGAGTGCCCCAAACAATGGCAGTTTGGGGACTGAAGCATTTCTTGAATGATTTTGGATGCAAGCTCTTGTTGTACATTCATGGATTTAGCAGGAGTGTGTCCATTTGCACCATCTGCTTCTTGAGTGTCTTCCAGGCCATGACCATCAGTCTAAGAAAATCATGTTGGAAGGATCATAAAGTTAAAGATGCAAAGTACGTTGGCTCCTTCATTTCCCTCCTCTGGGTCTTTTATATGTTGACAAATTTGATTTTCTTTGTCTATCCATTCATCAAAATGAATAATGAAAATGTGACAAGAAAACGAGATTTTGGATATTGCTACATGGAAGTGTGGGATGAAATCAGTGATTCACTCTATGCAGCACTTGTAATGTGCCCAGAAGTCTTCTTTTCTGGGCTCATTGCCTGGTCAAGTGGTTCCATGATTGTCTTTCTGTACAGACATAAGCAGAAGATTCAACACATCCGCAGCTTTCATATTTCTTATAGAAACTCCCATGAGTCCAGGGCAACCCAGAACATTCTTGTCCTGGTATCTACATTTCTTGCTTTTTACACTCTCTCCACCATCTTGCGAGGCTGCATTGCTCTTTTGTATAATCAAAGTTGGTGGTTGGTGAACATCACTCGCCTCACTTCTCTGTGTTTTCCCTGTTTTGGACCTTTTGTTTTTATAAGTCACTACTCCATTGTGTCCAGATTAAGTTTGGCTCGGGTAAGAAAAAGAAAGATGATCTCCTAATTTTATTGCAACTATGTAAAATCTAAGTGTTACACATTATCCAATTATATACACACAGGTCATCCTAAGAAATCCATAAAGAATGTTATCACCTTATCTTTCTAAGATTATCCAAAATGGGTATGGGAGTTTGGCAGCTGTTTGAATTAGCAGTCTGCATAGGCTGATTATACTGTGTTTTGCCCATTGCACTTCAACTTTAATCTAGCAAAGTTTTTCCTTCAGTCAAAAGATGTGCAAAGAAGCCATTAAACTTGCTTCCAATAGGGTGACTTTCTTGTGGCTTTCCTCCTAGCAGGGAATCTAGGCTGTCTGACTGCTGCACAGAAACCTTGTGGATACTGCTATTCTAACTACAAAGCAAACAGAAACCATCGCTGGCCATAAACTTGTGGCTCAGGTGGTGCTTGTCCCATGACAGCTGCTCTAGCATGCTCCAGGACCAGAAATTATCTTTGTTGATTATTTCCCAAATACTGTTATTTCAGCTGTTCCAGAAAAAAATACTGCTTGGCTGTTCTTGACCTTGTAGCAACAGTCCTCAACAAAGTCTATGGAGTTGTACATCTCCCCTAGTCACATAAGAAAAATTGTCATGGATATTTTTCACCTCATACCAAAGTCAATTCAAAATTAATTATGTTTTTGAGGTAATATTTAATTTTGTTAGATAATATTCTTTTTTTGTTAACTACTATTAAAGACAGATTTTTTTCTCATGCTATATAATTCAAATACAGATTTCTTTTGCTTTATTCCTCCCAGTTCCACCCACCTCCTCTCAATGTAGATCAACTCCCTTCCTGTTTCTCATTAGAAAAGAACAGGCTTCTAGGAGATAACTACAAAACACAACAAGATAAAATATAATAAGATAAAACAAAAGACATAGTATCAAAGTTGGACAATACAAACCAGCAGAAAAACAAAGGGCCCTAAAGAGAAGGTCAAAAATCAGAGACTCGCGTGTTTCCACCTTCAAGAGTCCCACAACAGTCCTGAACTAAAAGTTATTGAATATACACAGGGAGGATATGCAGCAGACCATCAGGCCCTGTGATTGCTACTTAAGTCTGTAAGTTCCTATGAGCTTTGCTCAGTAGAGGGCCTGGTCCTCCCGATGTCTTCTGTTTCCTTTGCCTCTCCCACTCCTTGTCTCCTCTTCTGTGTGGTTGACTGAGCTGTGAGTGGAGAGGTAGAGATATCACATTAAAAAGTGTGTGTTCCAAGGTCTCTCTCTCTCTCTCTCTCTGTGTGTGTAATATCTGGTTGTGGGTCTCAGGATTTGTTCCCAACTTCTATAGAAAGAAGCCTTTCTGATGTTGGTTGAGTAAGGCACTGATCTATGAATATAGCAGAATATCATTAGGAGTCATTTTATTATATTTTATTTTTATAGATCAGTAATGTTTGGTTTTATCTTAGGTTTTATTGATTGGAATGTCTAACTACTAACTTTCATTTCTTTATATCCTAATAGTTGGTAATAATAACATTCAAGGATTAGCAAATTGCATTACTTTGTTAAATGAACTGTAAAAGTACACTATCCTGAACAAGATTAGAAAAATGTATAGCATTTTCTAACAATCTCAATCTCAATATATATAATTTGTATACAATAAACAAAGATCCAATCCAATGTAAAATATTAAAACTAGTAATTGTCAGACTTCCCTTCTGGACCAGAGGTGAGTAGCCGGGTCCAACCCGGACCCCATCCCTGGGCACCAGCCACTCTGGGAAGACCTGCCCAACTTGGCCACAGGCTCTGGCCACCAGGCGGGTCCCCTTTTAGCCCCACCGGGAGGGATCCACTTCTCCAAGCCCCCCGGCAGCCCATGCAATCCCCGTGCCCTGCCCCCACGCCCATCTGCCCAAGACCCCAGCCACTTCCTGAGACTTAGAGACCGGCCCCCAGCTCCCATCCTGCCCCCGACTTCCCTTCTGGACCAGAGAGTTGGACAAGAGGACTCCCTTTTGGACAAGAGAGAGAGACTTCCTGAATCTGTCAGCTCTTTGTGAAACAAGTACACTGATAATACCAAGAAGGAACCACGAGGAGATGGGCAGACGGTCAAGGCAGAAGTACATACAACAAAATGAAGAGCAATACAGCATCACCAGAACCTAGACCCCCTCCAACATCTAGACCTGAACATCAAAAATTGGAAGAAGCAGAAGAAAGTAGCCTTATGAGTAACTTCATGAAGAAGGTAGAGGCTTGTGTAGAGGAAAAGACAAGAAAATTGGGAGAACGCTGTAAACAACTAGAGGAAAGGGCAAACAAATTAGAAGAAAACAATAAAGACCTCCAAGAAAACAATAAACTCCTGGAAGAAAACAATAAAGTCCTGCAAGAAAACAATAAGGCAATGAAAGAAAATCATGAAAAAGTAATGAAACAAACAAAGGAAACAGCCCAAGAACTGAAAAGGGAAATTGAAAAAATAAAGAAGACAGAAACAGAGGGAATGCTGGAAATAGAAAACCTGAGTAAAAGATCGGGAACTTCAGATGCAAGTATAACTAACAGAATGCAAGAGATGGAAGAGAGGATTTCTGGCATTGAAGACACAGTAGAAGAAATAGTTTCATCAGTTGAAGGAAACACTAAAGCCAACAAAGTCATGAACCAAACTGTCCAAGAAATTTGGGACACCATGAAAAGGCCAAACCTACGAATTATAGGGATAGAAGAAGGTGAAGAATACCAACTCAAAGGCACAGAAAATATATTCAACAAAATTATAGAAGAAAACTTTCCCAACTTAAAGAAGGAAATGCCTATGAAGATACAAGAAGCCTATAGAACACCAAACAGACTAGACCCCCCAAAAAAGTCCCCTCGACACATAATATTAAACACCTAAATGTACAGAATAAAGAAAGAATATTAAGAGCAGCCAAGGAAAAAGGCCAAGTGTCCTATACAGGTAAACCCATCAGAATAACACCCGACTTCTCAATAGAGACTTTGAAAGCCAGAAGGACAGAAGGACCTGGACAGATGTAATGCAGACACTAAGAGACCATGGATGTCAGCCCAGACTAATATACCCAGCAAAACTTTCAATCATCATAGACAGAAGAAACAAGACATTTGAAGACAAAGCCAGATTTAAACAATACCTATCCACAAACCCAGCCCTACAGAAAGCACTAGAAGGAAAATTCCAACCGAGGGAAGTCAGATACACACTCAAAAACACAGGCAATAGATAAAGCCACAACAGTAAAACCCAAAAAAAGAGAAGTACACACACACTACCACCAAAAATAACAGGGATGAAGAATCACTGGTCATTAATATCCCTTAATATCAACGGACTTAATTCACCTATAAAAAGACATAGACTTACAGAATGGATACGAAAGCAGGACCCATCTTTCTGCTACATACAACAAACACATCTCAAATTCAAAGACAGACACTACCTAAGAATAAAAGGCTTTGAAAAGACTTTTCAATCAAATGGTCTTAAGAAACAAGCAGAGGTAGCCATCCTGATATCCAACAAAATAGACTTCAAACTAAAATCAATCAAAAGAGATCAAGAGGGACATTACATCCTCGTCACAGGAAAGATCGACCAAGATGAAGTTTCAATTCTGAACATATATGCCCCAAACACAAGGGCACCCACATATGTAAAAGAAACATTACTAAAGTTTAAACCACATATAAAACCCCACACATTAATAGTGGGAGATCTCAACACCCCACTTTCACCACTGGACAGATCTCCCAAATTGAAAATTAACAGAGAAATAAAGGACTTAACTGATGTCATGACCCAATTGGACCTAATAGATATCTACAGAACATTCCATCCTAACAAGAAAGAATATGCCTTCTTCTCAGCACCCCATGGAACTTTCTCTAAAATCGACCACATACTTGGCCACAAAGCAAATCTCAACAGATACAAAACAATCAGAATAACCTCCTGTGTTCTATCAGACCACCATGCTTTAAAGCTAGATTTCAACAACAACAAAAACTACAGAAAACCTACAATCTCATGGAAACTGAATAATGCTCAACTGAATCACCAATGGGTTAAGGAAGAAATAAAGAAAGAAATTAAAGACTTCCTAGAGGTCAATGAAAATGAAGACACCACATACCCAAACTTATGGGACACTATGAAAGCAGTGTTAAGAGGGAAATTCATAGCATTAAAGGCCCACATAAAGAAGTTGGTGAAATACCACACTAGTGAATTAACAGCACATCTGAAAGCTCTAGAACAAGAAGAAGCAAAGTCTCCCAGGAAGAATAGACGCCAGGAAATTATCAAAGTGAGAGGTGAAATTAATAAATGAGAAACTAAGAGAATAATACAAAAAATTAATGAAACAAAGAGTTGGTTCTTTGAGAATATCAACAAGATAGACAAGCCCTTATCCAAACTAACCAAAAGACAGAGAGAGAGAATCCAAATCAACAAAATCAGAAATGAAAGGGGGGACATAACAAGAGACATTGAGGAAATCCAGAGAATTATAAGGTCATATTTCAAAAACCTCTACTCCACAAAACTGGAAAATCTAAAAGAAATGGACATTTTTCTGGATAGATACCACATACCTAATTTAGATCAAGACCAGATAAACTATTTAAATAGTCCAATAACCCCTAAGGAAATAGAAACAGTCATTAAAAGTCTCCCAACCAAAAAAAGCCCAGGACCAGATGGTTTCAGCGCAGAATTCTACCAGATCTTCAAAGAAGAGTTAATACCAATACTCTCTAAATTGTTCCACATAATAGAAACAGAAGGAACATTACCAAACTCCTTCTATGAGGCTACAATTACCCTGATTCCTAAACCAACCAAGGATTCAACAAAGAAAGAGAACTAGAGACCGATCTCCCTCATGAACATTGATGCAAAAATACTCAATAAAATACTGGCAAACAGACTCCAAGAACACATCAGAACAATTATCCACCATGATCAAGTAGGCTTCATCCCAGGGATGCAAGGGTGGTTCAACATATGAAAGTCCATCAATGTAATACACCATATAAACAAACTCAAAGAAAAAAACCACATGATCATCTCACTAGATGCAGAAAAGGCTTTTGACAAAATCCAACACCCCTTCATGATAAAAGTCTTGGAGCGATCAGGAATACAGGGAACATACCTAAACATAATAAAGGCAATACCACTCCTGGGCATATACCCAAGAAATGCTCAATCATACCACAAGAACACTTCCTCAGATATATTCATATCAGCATTGTTTGTAATAGCCAAAACCTGGAAACAACCTAGATGCCCTTCAACTGAAGAATGGATAAATAAATTGTGGCACATATACACAATGGAATACTACTCAGCAGAGAAAAACAAAGACATCATGAGGTTTGCAGGCAAATGGATGGATCTAGAAAAAGTCATCCTGAGTGAGGTAACCCAGACTCAGAAAGACAAATATGGTATGTACTCACCCATAGGAAGATGTTAGATGTGGAACAAGGATGACTGGACTGCTACTCACATCACCAGTGAGGCTACCTGGAAAACGGGACCCCAAAAAAAGACACGGAGAAATGGACGAGATCTACATGAACAGCCTGGTCATGAGTGGGAACAATGAAGGGCGATGGTCGAGGGAAAGAGAGTGGGAGATCCTAGCTGGATCAAGAAAAGAGAGGGAAATCAAGGAATAGGAGACCATGGTAAATGAAGACCACATGAGAAGGTGAGAAGGGGAGGAAGCAGAGAGCTAGGGAGGCCCACGGAGATCCACAAAGATACCCCCGCAAAAGACTGCTGGCAATGGTCGCGAGATGGCAGGAATTGACCTACTATGGTGATGGGATGGCCAGACACCCTGATAGTTGTGCCATAAACCCCATCCAAGGACTGAGGAATCTGAATGCAGACATCCACGGCTGGGCCCCTGGTGGAGCACTGGGAGTCTAATTAGTGAGAAAGAAGAGGGTTTATATGAGCGAGAATTGTTGAAACCAAAGTTGGATAAAGCACCGGGACAAATAACTAAATGAATGGAAGCACAGGATCTATGAACCAAAGGCTGAGGGGCCCCCAACTGGATCAGGCCCCCTGAATGCGTGAGACAGTCATTTGGCTTGATCTGTTTGGTAGGCAGCTGTGCATTGGTGCCAGGTCCTGGGCTCGTTGCATGAGTTGGCTGTTTGAATCCTGGGACTTATGCAGAAACACTTGGCTCGGTCTGGGAGGGGGGGAATGGACCTGCCTGGACTGAGTCTACCAGGTCGACCCCGGACCTCGGGGGGAGACCTTGATCTGGAAGGAGGTGGTTATGGGGGGTGGGCTGGGGGGAGGTGGGGGCGAGAGGGGGAGAACAGGGGAATCTGTGGCTATTATGTTGAACTGAATGGTGTTGTAAAATAATAATAAAAAATAAATAAATAAATAAATAAATAAATAAATAAACTAGTAATTGTCTTTAAAAAGTAGATTCAATAATCTATCTTTTTATCTATATCATAGCTATATCTCCTCTTTACTTTTCAGAGTAGATTCAATAATCTACCCTCTATTCTATTATTTCTATATATCTTTTTAACAAGAATCTTAAATCAATCTCTTTGCTTAACCCCTTTCCTAACCATTAACAGCAACTTGTAACCAACCTTCCTAAACAATGAAAATGATCCCAGACCCAAATCCCATTGAAAGACCAAAAACCACCAGCCCCACACCACATCTTTGGGAATGTGGGCATCCTGTTCTTAAAATTGCTTCCTGCTGGTTGTGGGCAAAGGCATCTTTATTTGAAAAAGAAAAATTCGGGGTTAATTGTCAAATTCTAGGAAAGGTAGCTATATATTTTGTTGTCCAGTTTGTGCATAATGCCAAAGTTCAGGGCTTATCTCACGTCCTTGTTTAAATAGTTTGAGAAACTGGATCATCTCAGTTAGCCATCTTAAAATTGCTCTGGGAAGTTTGTAGTCCATAGCAGATCTATAGATGATGTTTGTCAGCCTAGTGGTGTTATTATTGTCCATGTGCAATTGTGGTTGTGGAGCCCCATCATCTTTCTGGAGACTTCACATTTGATGTTAGGCCTGGTCATGATTCCCTGCAGAAAACCGATAGAGACTCGAACACAAAAAAATCTATAGGCAGCTAATTGAAGCCTTTTTCGAGAATTAGTACTCTATATGACCATTAATATCTCAACAAAGTTTTATATATATATATATATATATATATATATATATATATATATATATATATAGAGAGAGAGAGAGAGAGAGAGAGAGAGGGGAGAGAGGATTAATATATATTAATATAAGTTTATATACTATATAAATATATAAATATATTTATTAATATATAAGTTTATATATTAATCTTGTAAATTTTGATTTAAATTTCATACCTTAAGAAAGGTTTAAAGAATCAGAATAGAATTAAAGAATTGAGATTAGTGGCAATGGAATAGTCCCTTAATTTTTTTTTTGTTTTCTCCTGTCCCATACCAGAAAATGGCTTTGTTTTGGCATGATATAGAGAGTTTGCATTTTCCATTTAACAAAATGCTTGGGTTTAAAGAAGGATAGAGCCGTTTTCCAACTCCAAAGCCAGCTTTAATTTTTTAATTAAATTAAGACTACAATACCATTTGTGTTAAATGTCTTTAGAGAAGAGCAGGCATAAACATTTAGGAAGACTTATATGTGATATACCAATAGGCCAATTTACTCTTTTTCCTGGGACATTTTTTTTCTAGATGATTTGTCCTTTTTCTTTAGTTGTCTCATTTGTCCAGTGTTCTTCTGATTCCTTAGTGTAGCTGGTGAGCTTCTCTCCAGGTCCCAGCAAGCCCTGGCAGTCTGACAGCCCACTTATAAAATAAATACACAAATGCTTATATTATATACAAACTGTATGGCCGTGGCAGGCTTCTTGCTAACTGTTCTTATATCTTAAATTAACCCATTTCTATAAATCTATACCTTGCCATGTGTCTCATGGCTTACCGGCATCTTCACATGCTGCTTGTCATGGCAGAGGCTGGCAGTGTCTCCTCCCATCTTCCTGTTCTCTCAATTCTCCTCTCTGTTAGTCCCACCTGTACTTCCTGCCTGGCCACTGGCCAATCAGTGTTTTATTTATTGACCAATCAGAACAATTTGACATACAGACCATCCCACAGCACCTTAGCCTTCATTTTCCCTAAAGACAAAAACAAAAATCTTTCCCCAAGAATAACTTTGGGGAGGTTCCCTTTTGGCAAGTTTTATCTGATTAAATGAAAAGGCATGTGTTAATGGTATAAGTTAGTAAAAATTGGATGGTCATGCTGGTTGATGAACTATCACCTCTTCTAATTAAGAGGTCTCTCATGTTCAAATCAAACCTTTATCAATTTTGATGGTATCCACAGCGTATCTTCTCTTGTAGAAACAAAGACAAAACCTCATCCCCAACATAACACATATTCTGGTTTCCATTCTGAGGTCAGCACATCTTTAAAGCATATTGGCTGATTTGATTTTGTAGTTTCTTTCTATTATCCAATGCCTCTCTGCAGATGTTGTTCCATTCCCATTAGCCTTGAGAAAATTCAGTTAATAGAGCATTATTAAGTCTATTTCTTGGGAGTTTGTTACCCCTTTCTGATTATTTAGCATATCCTTTAGACTTCTGTTTGATCTTTCTATAACTGCTTGGCCTGTGGTATACCTGTAATATGATTTATATTGTAATAAGTAAAAAACTGTTTCATTTTATCAGAGACATATGCTGGAGCATTGTCAGTTTTAATTTGTGCAGGTATACCCATGATGGTCATAACTTCTAGTCATTAAATAACCAGCTTTTTCAGAAATCAAAGTAGTTGCCCATTGAAATCCGTAATAATTATCAATGGTATGATGTATATAGAAAAATCCTTTTTTAAACCTTTACCGTGGACATGGTGTTTTTTAATGAAATTCTGAGGCCTCCAGCACATTTCCTATCAATATTTTATCAATCGCATCATTACCTTGTGCTAGAGGGCCTGGCAGACCCGTATGAGATAAGATATGAGTTAAATATAAGGGGTGCTTCCTATTCCTGGTTATATCTTGTAATTGAATAAATAGTGAAGTTAATTCTGACTCATCAGGAATAAATTATGCAGTCTCAATATATAATACCACTCTTTCAGTATACGGAGAGTCAGTAACTGTGCTGAGAGGTTCTGAAAAATCCATTAATACCAACAGAATAGCATAAAATTCTGATTTTTTAATTGAATTATAAGAACTTTGAACTACTTAACTTAAATTTTCTGATTTGTAACCTGCCTTTCCTTGTTTGTTTGCATCTGTATAAAATGTATATGCTCCACCTGAGTGTTTCCTGTACGATGTGAGGCAAAATTCAATTAGCTCTCTTTATAAGTATATATTGATTTGGGGATATTTGCTGTTAATCTCACCCAAAAAATTACTGCAAGCTCTTTGCCAAGGTTCACTTTCTGCTTATAATTTTTTAATGTCCTCCTTAGTTAAAGGTATGACAATTTCTGCTTGGTCTATTCCTGCTAATTGATGAAGTCTCAATTTTCCTTTCAAAATCAAGTCAGAGATTTTGCCATATATTTTTTTTTAATTTTTCACTCTGTTTATTTGTTAGAAATATTCATGGCAATATAATATCTTCCCTCTGCATTAAAATTCCTGTGGCAGAATGCATAGAGAGTAAAATAACCAAAATGCAATCCAGCTTTGGATTGACCCAATCCATGTATTCTTCCTGTACATTCTTTTCAACAAAGGCCAATTATTTATCTGCTTTAGGTGATAATTCTCTTGGACTATTTAAGTTCTTCTCACCTTCTAAGGTTTTGAACAAATTACTCAGTTTATCATTTTTTATCCCAAGAATAGTTCGTAGATGAAAAATGTCTCTGAATAATCTTTGAAAATCATTAAGAATCTGTAATTAATCTCAACTAATGTATACCTTTTGGGGTCTAAATGTTTGAAGACCTATTTTATATCCTAAATAATTAATAGAATCTCCTCTTTTTATCTTTTTAGAAGCAATTTGTAATCACCAACAAGGCAAAATTTTCTTTATTTCTTCAGATATTCTTTCTAAAATATCTGCATTTGAGTCAGCTAGTAAAATATCATCTATATAATGATAAATTATAGATTTAGGAAATTTTATGTATCACTTCCAATGGCTATTGTACAAAATATTGGCACAGGGTTAGGCTATTCAACATTCTCTGTGGAAGAACCCTCCATTAATATCTCTTAACTGGTTGAGAATTATATAAGTAGGCACTCAAAACAAATCTTTCTCTGTCTTTTTCTTCTAAGGGTATTGAAAAGAAACAGTCTTTTGAATCAATAACTATGAGAGGCCATCCTTTTGGTAATGGAGTAGGCAAAGAAATTCTAGATTGTAGAGAGCCCATTGGCTGAATTATTTGTTAATTGCTCTAAGGTCTGTTACCATTCTCCATTTACCAGGTTTCTTTTTAATAACAAATACAGGAGAATTCCAAAGGCTGTTTGATTCTTCAATATGCAGAGCATTTAACTGCTCTTTTACAAGCTTTTCTAAAGCCCGGAGTTTCTTTGTTGTTAAAGGTTACTGATAAACCCATACAGGCTTGTCTTTTAACTATTTTAAAGGTAGAGCTGTTGGTGTCTTTGGAAGATCATCTGTTGTTGTGTCCTATTCTTGTACAATCTGGATGTCTGGTGAGCATTCATTAGAAAAATAACTTCTAAACGTGTAGAAGGCTGCAAATAGATCCATATCTGTCACCTTACACAAAAATTAAGTCCAAGTGGATGAAGGACCTCAACATAAATCCAGCTACTCTGAACCTGCTAGAAGAGAAAGTAGGAAGTAGTCTTGAATAAATTGGCATAACACCAGTAGCACAGACACTGAGAGAAACAATCAATCAATGGGACCTCTTGAAACTGAGAAGCTTTTGTAGAGTAAAGGATACAGTCAACAAGGCAAAGCGACAGCCTACAGAATGGGAAAAGATCTTCACCAACCCCACATGTGACAGAGGACTGATATCCAGAATATATAAGGTACTCAAGACATTAGACATCAAAACGACCAACAGTCCAATTAACAAATGGACTATAGAGCTAAGCAGAGAATTCTCAACAGAGGAAACTCAAATGGCTGAAAGACATTTAAGGAATTGCTCAACATCCCTAATCATCAGGGAAATGCAAATCTAAACAACTCTGAGATACCACCTTATGTCTGTCAGAGTGGCTAAGATCAAAAACACTGAAGACACTTTATCCTGGAGAGGATGTGGAACTCGGGGAACTCTCCTCACTGCTGGTGGGAATGCAAGCTTGTACAACCACTTTGGAAATCAATATGATGCTTTCTTAGAAAATTGGGAATCAATTTCACCTAAGATCCAGCTATACCACTCTTGGGCATATACCCAAGAAATGCTCAAACATACCACAGGAGCACTTCCTTAGATACGTTCATATCAGCATTGTTTGTAATAGCCAAAACCTGGAAACAACCTAGATGCCCTTCAACTGAAAAATGGATAAATAAATTGTGGCACATATACACAATGGAATACTACTCAGCAGAGAAAAACCATGACATTATGAGATTTGCAGAAAAATGGATGGATCTAGAAAAAAATCATCCTGAGTGGGGTAACGCAGACTCAGAAAGACAAACATGGCATGTACTTACTCATAGGAGGATACTAGAGGTGGAACAAGGATGACTAGACTGCTACTCACATCAGCAGGGAGGCTACCTGGAAAACAGGACCCCAAGAAAGACACGAGGATTGCCCAGTGATGGAGAAATGGCTGAGATCTACATGAACAACCTGGACATGAGTGGGAGTAATGAAGGGTGAGGGGCGAGGGAAAGAGAGCCTGTGGGAGCGGGAGATCCCAACTGAATCAAGAACAGAGAGGGAGAACAAGGAATAGGAGTCCATGGTAAATGAAGACCACATGAGAAAAGGAAGAAACAAAGTGCTAGAGAGGCCCACAGAAATCCACAATGATACCCCCACAATAGACTGCTGGCAATGGTCAAGAGACAGCTGGAACTGACCTACTCTGGTGATGGGATAGCCAAGCACCCTAATAGTCATGCCAGAAACCCCATGCAAGGACAGTGGAATCTGGCTGCAGAGATCCAGAGCTAGGCCCTGGGTGGAGCTCCGGAAGTCCAATTAGCAAGAAAGAGAAGGATTTATATGAGCGAGAATTGTTGAAATCAAGGTTGGATAAAGCACAGGGACAAATAGCCAAACGAATGGAAACACATGAACTATGAACCAAAGGCTGAGGGGCCCCCAACTGGATCAGGCCCTCTGAATAGATCTCTGAAGTATTCGAAGGCCACCTGGCCATACATCCTAATTGTTGTGCTAGAAAACCCATCCAGTGACTGAAGGAACTGGATGCAGAGATCCACGGCTAGGCCCTGAGTGGAGCTCCAGGAGTCCAATTAGCGAGAAAGAGAAGGGTTTATATAAGTGAGAATTTTTGAGACCAAGTTTGGTAAAAGCACAGGGACAAATATTCAAATGAAAGGAAACACATGAACTATGAACCAATAGCTGAGGAGCCCCCAACTGGATCAGGCCCTCCGGATAAATAAGAAAGTTGATTAGCTTGATCTGCTTGGGAGGCATCCAGACAGTGGGACCAGGTCCTATCCTCAGTGCATGAACTGGCAGTTTGGAACCTGGGGGTTATACAGGGACACTTGGCTCAGCCTGGGAGGAGGGGACTTGACCTGCCTGGACTGAATCTACCAGGTTGAACTCAATCCTTGGGGGAGTCTTTGCCCTGGAGGAGATGGGAATGGGGGGTGGGCTGGGGGAAAGATGGGGGGTTGAGGGTGGTGGGGGAAAACAAGGGAATCTGTGGCTGATATGCAAAATTAAATTTAATAAGTAAATTTAAAAAATGAAAAACAAACAAACAAAAAACAAACAAAAAAGAATAATATCTTCTAATATTTCTCTCAGAAACATGTGCTAGTTTATGATTTGTTTCTGATGTTGGAGGGATGTTAATCTGAATATTCCATTGTTGTAATTCATCTTGATCCCATAAATTCATAGTTATGTTAGCCACATACAGTTTTAATTTTCCTCTCTGTCCTTCTGGACCTATACATTTGAGCCATCTTGCACTCTGCTTCACTTGAGATAATATTCCAATCCCTAACAGCTGAACGTTTACCTCCTGAAGAGGCCAAATTGGATGCCAAAATTCTGGTGCAATTATTGTCATGACTGCGCCTGTGTCTACTAAGCCAGATAACAAAACATCATTTACTCATATTGTTAATTTTGGACTTTGTTCATTTATAGAATTTTGCTAAAAAAATCGCTTTGTGGTTTCTCCTGAATTTTCTTTTCTCTCTGCCTCAGCTGTTCTATATAGCATGGTTTATTCCAATAGGTATTTGGGGTTTCTTTTATGACTACAGGAAAGTTCTGAACTGGATTTGCTGTGGGGGCCCGCCTGAGGCCTCTCTGGAAGTTTCCGGAGGACAGAGGCAAGGGATTACCTTGTCTGTCCCTTGTTGATCTATATTTTTTGGTCCAATGTTTACACTTACCACACCTTCTGTATACTCCAGAAGAGAGGGACATTCTGTTGCCACTGCTCCTTAAAGAACCATTGTTTCTAAGAATGCTCTGTTACAGTCCCTTTTCAAATTACCTTGCTTTCCAATTCCAAAACATCTGACATTCCTCAAAACTTTTGAAATTGTTTTTCCTATCCACATATCATCATGGCCATGAGACTCAACATTAATTGTGTCCCTGATTCAATCCTCCAAGGATTCAGATCTTGTCTTTAATGGCATGATTATTCTCTTGCATTGCTGCATTTGTGTTCTAAGAAGCCAAATATTTGATTATTAACTGGCTAGCTTCTGAATTTGGAACCATTCTATTTACTGCTGAAGACAGTCTCTGTAAGAAATCCATAAAGGATTCTTTTGGGCCCTGTATAACTTTTATGAATGATTCAATTTTCATTCCAGTGTCCTCAATTCTGTCCCATGCATTCATGGCTGCCATGTGGCATAAAATTAAGGTTTGGTTATCATATAAACATTGTCTTTGTATTTTAGTATATTTGCCTTCTCCAAGAAGCTGATCCTGGGAGAATTCCACACCTCTAGTCCTCCTTTGACTTTCTATAGTCTTATCCTCATCTATGTACCACATATGCCACTGTAGCTGTGCTTCAGGTTCCAGGACAGTGGTTATTAATTCTTTTCAGCCTTGAGGAATAATCCTATTACAAGTTGACCAGGAGTTTAACATTTGCTTTACAAATGAGGAATGCATGCCATAGGATACTATTGCCTCCTTAAACCTTCTTAAATCTAACATTTCAACTGGAGTTCAATTAGTTTGTACATGCCCTTGATTAGGTAGTTGCTCTATGGTTACCAGATAAATTAAGTTTTTGAAAACAGGCTGTCTTCCTGTAACCTTGTAATCCAATCCTGAAAAAAAATATTAACCTTTAAATTTTTCTGTCTGAGTCTGAATTTCTGTATAATGCATTTTAACAGGTTTTTCTAAAGTTTTATCTTGGCACTTAAATTGAAACTCTTTTTTAATTGTAAAATAAGTATAAGTAAATAAATATGTATAATTGATGTTACATACATCCCATCAACATTAATCCTCTCATGCATTTGTTCCATTTTCAGACTGTCTAATATTTGATCAAATAAAGACCAATTTTCTTCTATTGTAAAGAAATTTCCCTTTTTTATTGTGGGAATTTTTTTCTCTTTTAAGTAGTTTCTCCCTTTAAGATATATCTTAATTGACTTACAAAGTGTGCATAGAACAGTAGAATTCTGAGGGAATTTCAAAACAGCTACCTAGCATCTGAGATGGGAATCCAGAGAGAGAGAGAGAGAGAGGGAGAGAGAGAGAGAGAGAGAGAGAGAGAGAGAGGAAGCACAGCTACATGTTCTGTCTAAAAGCTAAAATCCAGCTATGTGCTCCAGCTTGATCCAATTCAGACCTGAGCTGCTAGTAGTACTGTCCCCGTTAAGCCTGAGCCACTTGAATTGGTGATCTGGTTGAAAGTAGCTCCATCTGTGTGTAACCACTTGTAGCTACAGTCGAATGCAGCTCTGGCCACAGCAGCCAGACCAGTAGCTCCAGCTGGGCCTGGGACCTATAAAGTCTAGCTGAGCCAGGGCCTGTAATCCCTGGCCTGTGAGGACACCAGTATTTTTTTATGAATTCTTACCACATTGGGTGCCAACTGTAGAAGAAATAATAAAGTCTTAGTAAATAGTAAACACGGAGCCAAATACAGAGGAAATAGCCAAAGAGATCAGACCAATAGCCATAACTAATAGCTTACTACCTTAAGTAGCTTCCCTAGAGTGAGAGTTTCTTCCTGTCTGACTTGTCTTTTTACTGCCTTTCTGTTTTGCCTTTTCATTGGCTCTAAACCTAACCACATGACTTCCTCATCACTGCCTGTCTGTACAGACCTCCAGGTCTCTATGGTTGGTACTGGGATAAAAGGTTTGTGTCACCACTCTTGGCTGTCTCCTTGACAACACAGAGACTCTGCCTTCCATCAGATTAAGGGTGTGTGCCACCACCGCCTGACTCTGCTTATGTCTCACTATGACCTCTGATCTCCAGGCAAACTATTTATTAACATACAAATAAAATCACATTTCAGCTCAAATAAAATATCACCATAGAGTTTCTGTCCTGATTTCCTTCAGTGATGAGTAGCAATATGGATGTGTAAGCCAAATAAATCCTTTCCTCCTAAGCTTGCTCTTTGGATATGATGTTTTGTCACAGCAATAGTAAACCTAAATAAGATATCATGGGACCCTTTTGCCTAACACTTCAATTAGATGAAACTCAGTGCCAATACTGAAAGCTTTATTTGGGCATATGAGATGGCCATTTGGGGTTCATTCTCCCTCATTATTTGAAGATTTCATTAGGATCTCATTCATATATTATAGGATGTTTATACTGAACTAGGTTTACATTCTGCCCATCAAACATCTTCAATTCTGTCTCTCCATAATTCCCTCCCTCACTACCATCTCCCTATCCTCTTCCCACCAGATCCTCCTACTCTTGCTCCTCCATTTCCCCTGGGGAATATAATAGATTGTATGGCCACCCATACTATCTATTATATTTCCCCATAACAGGGAGATACATAGATCCCCATAGAACATTCCTCTATGCCTAACCTCTATGAGTCTATGGACTATAGCTTGGTCATCATTTATTTAAAATCTCATAACCAGGTATAAGTGAATGCATACCATATTCATCTTACCAGGTGTGGGTTACCTCACTAAAGATTTTTCTTTAGTTCCACCCATTTGCCTGCAAATTTCATGATCTCATTGTTTTAAGAGATGAGTGTTACTCCATTGTGCAAATATACCATATTTTCCCCACCTATTGTTACGTTGAGGGACAATTGGGTTGTTTTTAATCTCTCATTATTATGAATAGAACAGCAATAAACGTGTTTCAACAAGTCCCCAGTGGTAGGATGAAGCATCCCCTCAGTATATGACAAAGAGTGGTATAGCTGGGTCTTTAAGTAGATTAATTCCCAGTTTTCTGAGGAACTACTGTATTGATTTCAATAGTGGCTGTTCTATTTTCACTTCTACCAGCAATGGAGGAGTGTTCCCCTTATTCAAGTTCTCATCAGCATGAGCTATTACTTGTTTTATTGATCTTAGAAGTTCTCACAGGTTCTAACATTTCATGCAGATGGAATCTCAAAGATTTTTTTTTTCATTTGCAGATTTTAGAAAACTAATGATGTTGGATATTTCTTTAAGTGTTTCTCATCCATTCCAGTTTCGTTATAAAAATTATGATTTCATTATTATTTAGATGTCTGTTTAAATTGTTATCTCATCTTGATTTAACTTTGCTAAGTTGCATGAATTCAGAGAAAATTGGCAGGGGAAGGAGGTGAGCCGGGCCAAGCGGTGCTCAGAATCCTACAGCATGATTGACTAGCAGCCATAGTTCTTCTTTATCTGTATAGAATTTAGTAAGCAGGGATACATTGTGATGTTCTAAAACATAAATCATATCATTTTGGGTTTTGGACATGTGTTTCACTTCCTTTTGTTGATCTTTTAGTCACTAATAAACTATGATAGAACAGAGTTATCATTCCCATCATTTTCCCTTGAGTTTTGACATCATTAGTAAACAGCATTATCATTCTTACTCATTAACCCTATATCCCAATTTTTAAGAATCTAAAGACAAATGACAGCCTGTTTTTCAGGCTGGTAGATTTTGTGACTACAAGGACATTCGACCAAAACAAAATCTTAAAGACAGTCTGAGGATAATGCCATATTTCAAGTAGTTTATTATTATCTATTAATGGTCAGAGTGCCGAAGAAAAATCCTCAGGACAAAGCTGTTGCAGTTATTATTCAAATTATGGTATAATACAATGTTTATCTTCTATATCTTTGTAGAACTTGTTTATATGTCTAATCCTGGAATTCTATTGTTGCTTGGTCATATTGTGCCACACTGGCTCAGTATGTATTAACTTTTTTAAGAATGGGAGGTCCTGACATCTCATCCTTTTATTATCTTTCCATTCCATTCTTTGCTCATCAATATATGTCTCTGTATAAGGTAGAGGTAACTTCAGCTAATCTAACTTTGTTGCTGGATATGCCATATAAATGCCTAGTGTATAGTGGGAAGAGGCTTGGAATCTGATCTGTGGCCAACTCCTCTAGCCAACCTAATCTGGTTGACCTTTCTGATTTTACTTTGTTTTGAATATCTTGTTCCTGCATAGGAATAGGGACAGATGTTTCAAGAATATCTCATAGCCTCATAATGACACTTCTGGCTTCGTCATATATGCCACAACCTCCAAGGTGTTAGGAAGACCTTCACGTAGACAATGATATCTCCCTAAAAGCAGGAGGGGTAGTATGTTCAGGACTTTCCTGGAGAAGCTTAGAAGCAATACTCCAGGGTGAAGACATAATTGATTAATATGAAATTCCCCATCAATCCAATATCCCCAAGTTGTACACATATTAAAAGCCCTTCAAGTATGCAAAAGTTTGAGATAAGAACCAAAAGTGAAACAGTGGCCATCGTGCAGCTCACCTTTGCTGGAGCCTTGTCAGGAAGCTCTTCTGGCTTTATGACTTTTGGCATTCCCATCAGATATGGAAATATATAATATAACATAACATAATAAATATAATATAATATAAATATCTGGTAATTTTACTGTGTTAATTATAGCTAAGAATTTTATAGTAGATTGTATAAAGTCTATTACATACAAAATCATGCAATCCACACATAAGGATAGTTAAACTTTTTTTTTCCCCTTTTAACAATTTTGTGTCTTTCCCTTTTTAATTCTATACTATGCTTTCTCTTTAAAATGGATCAAACATCTTAATTTAAAAACTGAAACACAGCTAGATATGGTAGCACATACTATTAATAGCAAAACACTGGAGGCAGAGGCAGGGAAATTTCTGCAAGTTCCAGGCCAGCTTTGTCTGTATAGTGAGTTCTAAGAGAGCCAGGGCTACATGGTAAGGCTCTGTCTCAATAACCAAAGTAAAATAAAAAAATAAAGTGTTAAAAGAAATAAAAACTGAAGCAACTAAACAAAAAATATAGGGAATAATCTCTAAGATTTTGGGGTAGACTAGAACTTTCTGAACAGAACATCAGTAACACAGAAACATGAACTGACCCCAGGTATTAATGGAAGAAATTAAAATGTTCCTGTAGCTTTTGGGTTTATGTCCTGGATGCAGTTTTCTCTCCTCCACTCCTCCCATTTTGTCACCAACCTCCCCTCTGTCCCTGCCTCAATCCACCCCTCCTTCATCTCTCACCAGAATGGAGCAGGCCTCCCATGTGTGACAACATAGCATGGCATATCAAATTGTAAGAGGACTGAGCTCCTCTTCTTGTATTGATCCTGGGAAAGGCAAGACAGCATTAGGAACAGGCTCACAAAAGCCAGCCAAAGTGGTAGGGACAGGCCTTACTCCCATTTCCAGCAGTTCTACAAGTAGACCAAGCCACAAAACTGTTACACATATGCAGGGGTCTAGGCTGGTCCCATGCAGACTCCATAGCCATCAGTCCATCAGTCTGTGAGCTCCTATGAGCAGGCTAGTTGTTTCTGTGGGTTCAGGTTGCTGACTCTGATACTTCTGGTTTATACAATCCTTCCTCCCTCTCTTCAACAGGATTTCCAAGGCTCAATCCACTAACTCACTCATAAGTGCATATTATCTTTCCTGGCTTTTTATACTCATCTCTCCTCTGTCTTACAAGGCTGAATTGTTGTTCTTTTGTATAATCCCAATTGATGGCTGGTGGGTATCACTCACCTTCTTTGTTTCCCCCTTTTTTGGATCCTTTTTTCTTATGAATTCATTCCATTGTGCCTAGACTCAGTTTGGTCTGTATTAGAAAAAAATGTTTAATCTCATTTTAAGTATGGAAATGATAGGTTTTGCATGGTCTTCAGTTGTTATTCACCCATCATGCCCAAAAAGTCAATACAGAAATTTAAAGAGGTAGTACCTTGTCATTTGACTATGAACCAAAATGGTGATGAGTCTGAGAGTTTTGTCAGCAGGTGGACAAGGGTTACGGGGATCCTACCTCAGCATAATGAAGGATACATACTACAATATACAGTCAAAAGACAGAATCTAAGTTTCTTATTTGTCAGGATCAGACACTTACTGACCACCACCAGTTATTTCTAACCTTCAAGAGTGTCCACATTTTTTCTAAATAGTACCATAGTTGAGGTATAGCCTGCAAAACACAAGTCTTTGGAAGGTGTTTTCTGTTTGAGTCATATCAATAAAGGGAAGAGGTTGGGGGAAGGATAAATACATCAGAAGGAAAGAAAATAAGAAAAAAAATGAAGGGAACTGGGGAAGGCTGGATAATGGTGTATATGAGTTGGATTAAAAATGCTCCAAAAGTGACAAATACTCTTTCTGTTGAGAGTATGTATTAGGATAACATCAGAGTTGAAATTGACTAAAACTTGAGGGGCAAAACATTTGCAGTAGAATGCAGAGTACATAGGGGATCATATAAGATACTTGAGTTAGAAGGAGGCACAGAACAAGAGCATGTGGGACACAGATGAACGACGTTGGTCAGAAGGCTAGGAAGGTCACCACTAAGGAGCTTGAACTAATGAAAACCCTGATTTACCCAAAGAGTTTGCAGGGTGGAAAAGAGATGAAATACACATAAATGAGTTATGATGAGGAATAGGGGACATCTGAAAGTGTGGAGACATGGTACATATAGACAACTTTTTCATGATGACCCTGTGAAGCTTATGAAACCTTTTTTTCTGATACTGGCCTAGTATACAAAGCACTCACCATGCCTCAGAGAGAACATAACATGAATACCAATTGCTCTGAATCCAAGTCCCACCCATGTCCTTTAGTGAAATTCACTCTGCTCATGATCTTGGGCTATAGAGCTCAAGGAAATAGTGCTTCCTGTCATTGTACATGACCTCTTAAAAGGAAAGAGAGAAGGGACACATGTCTCTTCTCCATGTTTCCGACTGTGAGGTGGATTTGCTTGGTGACAGCCTGAATACAACAGCTGTGTTGGGAGATTGTATGCCAGGTAGTTAATGTGGGAGCAGTTTTAATAACCATGGTCAGAAGGGTGCACATTCTGCTCAGATAGCAATGCATCAGAGAGAAAGGTGGCCACGCTAAGCAACTTTCTAGTTCAGTGCTTGTAGCAGCTGAATTGGGTAATAGACCCCTGCCTGGTTAGAGACAACCATCAAACTGTCCCTTCACTTTTAAAATTGTTCATTGTGGCTGCTGCCAACTCTATTTTTTTAAACTCCTGCTGCCACCATTTTGTGCACAGCCACTGTGAAGTGCACAGACCCAGCCAGTGCCACAGAGTGCCTGCACGTGTCCCAGGCAGTACGTCTAATTGTTCAACTGATGTATTGCCTCACCTCTGTGATTCTGGCAGCTCTGCCTAGTGCTCATGGGTAACAGGTAGGGTTTGCCTGGGTGAGAGCTTAATTCACAAGCACCCATTCAGGGAAGCTGAGTCAGCTTGTACCAGATCTGTTTTGGTGCTGTACTTCCTACACCTACTGGCAAGCTACAATACTACCTCCAAAAATCATCAAATGAACCAGCCATTTGACTAACATCTGGACAAGTCAGACACTTCTTTCAAGGATTTTATCTGAGGTAAACTAAACTACTTCATAATTTTAAACTTTAAACTGATTAATAAATAAAAAAATGAATAAAATTTTTCTTTGCAAATTTTGAATATTTCTCAAAAATTGGCAGACAGTTTCACCACTCAGGAATTTAATAACCATTTTGTTTGTACTATGAATGAAATATTACAGGACATATACAACCTGGGATGTATATAATGTTCACTATAATATCCATTAGCACATTGATTCATCTCACTAAATTAGCTTAATAATAACAGGAAAAATGAGGAATTAATGGGACTGATACAGGACTTAAATAGGATTTCCTCTTTGGAATCCACTAATTTTCCACAAGAACTTCAGTCCATTAATAATAACTAGACAGCCAGATTTAATTGTATTGATTTCTGTGATAATAAATATGAAAAGTTAATGGTAAAACAATAACTCTTCAGAGTAATTGTAATGCCATTCAGGTAATTTCTAAGGAAGAAAGATCATCACTAATTGATAGAATAAAGTCTGTGGTATACTGATGAATATAAAAAAGTGGTATGATTCCAATAAATCTCTAGAATCCTTTACAACAGAGGAGGTTCAAACACTGAGACAGGTGGTAGTTAATCAATTTCAAGATCTGGAAGAGTCTCTCAGTAAGGATAAAAAAGGAACTAATAAGCAGAAGATTAGAGCCATACAATAATAACATTGCCAGATGGCTCTTATAAAATTGTGTATCCAGTTTCCAGCCCTGAGAATCCAGCAGATGTTATACATCCTTAAGAATATATAGAATATCTCTGGTAACCTACTCATATGGAGATTTAAAAAAATATTAAGGAAGAGATAGTCACCAATGGAATACATCCAACATATGTAAAACAGACTCCCATGGATTTATTTTTTAATGACCAGTTTTAGAAACAGTAAAAGCTGGCAACCTGCCTAGGGGGTTTCCAGATTTTGGATTTAAAATTTGTGTAATAATGTTTGAGCCTGTCCTTGGAAGTGATCGTATATGATGAGACTCAGCATTTTGTGTAATAATATATGAAAGAATATATAGCATCAGAGGTGTGCCATGGTGTGCTCAATTCTCCCCTTCAGGCATAGTGGATGAGTGTTCCAATGGAGAGAAGCTGTATGCTCTTGCTGTGATATGTCCATTTTACCAAAAGCTATTTATAGATTGAATACAATCCCAATGAAAACTTCCATCTCATCCTTCACAGAAATAGAAAGAAAAATGGAAATTGATGTATAACCACAACAGTCTTTAGATAGCAAAAACAATTCTGACCAAAAAGAACAATGTTGGAGAAATTACCGTTTCAGATCTTAAGAAATATTACACAGTCAATAAAAAATAATATGGTGTTGGCATAAATACTCTAAAGTAGACCAATTAGGCAATATTCAAGACTCAAATCATGAGGACACATAAATTTAGGCATTAAATATTTAACAGTATGTCAAAACATACCATGGGAAAAAAATCTTCAACAAATGTTACTGGGAAAAATGAATTTCCACATGCAGAAGAATGAAATGAGAGCTGTATTTATTGCTTTGCATAACAACTAACTCCAAATGGAATAAAGACCTAAACTTGAAACCTGAAACTCTGAAACTTTTAGAAGAAACATAGGCAGGACACAACATGATATATGTATAGAAAAGTACTTTTTTAATAGGATGCTATTTGTTGAAGAATTAAGGGCAACAATATTTTTTATTTTATTGGTTAAAAATTTTCTTTGATAATTTCATATATGCAAGTGCAAAAAAAACACAAGAGATGTTTACTCCTTACTCTGTTGTTAGTCTGATATTTTCATAAAACAAAAAGGCCTTCATCAACCAATGGACTTTGAGTTTAAATCATTTGCAGATAAGCACATCACCAAGATTCCTTTAGGGTTTTAATTCCATTCTTGGACTTTTGGGTATCCTTTCTCAGATAATGACTTGTTTCCTATTTTGTCCAGTTCGATGAAAACATTGTTAGATGGTTGTGGCCATATTGTGTAAAATAATCTAATAAATCATAGCTGATATATATATATATATATATATATATATATATATATATATATAGTGATTCTTAGACCCATCAAATTGATGATCAAGATTAACCATCAAAGCTCTGTGAATTTCAATCACAGTGATGATTTTACATGTATACCAATTAGACATAAAGCACAAGTGTGGAAAGACCTGACAGAGGCTTCCCATAAGAGCCTAATATATAGAGAGGATACACAGCTTCTCTACAACTAAGGATATGCTTGGCAGAGCCAATAGTGGATTCAGACAGGTCCTTGAAGGAGATGCAGTTTCTTTTTCTGAGAACACATCTCTTACCAATGTAAGGGTCTGTGGTTATTAGTCCCAAGGCCACTTGTGTGCTTCTCTGTTGTCCTTGAGCTATTCTGTGTTCCCCTTGTGCAACATTGTTTGTCTAGGCATCCCACTGACTTTGTCTCATTGAATTTCCCCCTGATATTATGGCCATTTCTCCTTTCAGGAGAACTGTATATAAGCTGCTATACTTCTTAATAAACTTGCTTGTCAAAAGATATAGATGGTGTAAAACCTTCAGATCCCAAATTCTAATCTGTCTCCTTCCTCTTTATCTTCTGATCTAGTCTTCTATCTCAAGATCCTTACACTGAAAATTGACCTAGTTCTTCAGGTCACAGAGGAACACGGGAGATGCACACATACACAAAAACAAATACACACCAGAAAGAGGAGGCATGCATTCCATTGTCTTTTAAATTACTATGTGTAATTATTATATCATGCATAGTTGCTTTGTATTTTTTTTAATCTTGGGGATTTCATTCATGTATACAATGAAATAGAATCATATGCATACCCCCTCATTTGCTTAATCTAATTCCTTCTTGTATCTACCTTAACATCTTTCTCCCTAACTGCCTACATTTTTATTTTCTTTTTGTTAACCCCTGCATCTCGTTTGTACATACAGGCAGGAATGCAGGATTATTCACTGGTGCCTGAGCACCTACCAGTGGCTATAAACTCCAAAGAGAATGCTTACCACTCCTCCAGCAGTTATCCACTCCCTATTGCTCATCAGTGGGGGGTTGGGTATGGATATACATAGTTGTTTATCATAGTCTTATCATTCTGCTATTCACTTATCAATTGAAGTTTATTGATAGAGATTCGCTGTATAGCATAAAACAAAATTTTCTTAAATTTATCTAATATACTTTAAGTTTGCTGCACTACACATCTCAGTGTTGTTTATATATTAATTATAAAAATAAATAATTCATATTAGTTATTTTTCTTTATTAATTAATTACTTTTTATATCTTTGGATGTTCTACCTGCATGTAAGTCTGTGCACCACATGCATGCTTGGTGCTCATAGAAGCCAGGGAAGGCATCAGAGTCCCTGGAACTGGAGTTACACATGACTGTTAGCTACCATGACGGTGTTTGGAATCAAATCTACATCATCTGGGAAAGCAGCCAGTGCTCCTATTTACTGAGCCATCTTGCCCAGCTCCTATTTTAGTTAATTTTCTATGCCTGTGACAAAAATACCTGAAAGACCAACTTGATGAGGCATTTATTTTGGTTCAAACATTCAAAATATAGACCCATGGGTGATGTTTAATTTTGAACCACAATAGATGACAGTGACATGTTAATTATTTCTTTTTCATTTCCCCATGAGGGTCTATACAGGTTCACTCACAATGTATCATGGTAATTGTAATTACTAATTTCCTCTTTCAAGTATGATTAGTGTTAGGATCACAGGTTGTAGAACACACATAAATTATGTAATAATAATTAACGAAAAAGAGGCTATAATTTGAAAGTAAGTATGGAGGAGTATATCAGAGTTGCTGCCACTGTTTACATCTTGCTTAAAAAGTCATATTCTTGAAATTTCATTAATGAACTTAAGTATGGCTCAATAGGAGAGAATCCATGCATGGTATTGTAAATTTTACATACTATCCATGGCTGATGAGGACATTAACCTAGAAGTGAACTTACTATTTCCACTTACTTAAAACAATGTAACATAAAACTGCCTTCTATTTTGATAGAAAACTGTACTTATTTTGATACCCACATGTAAGAGTAGGTCTCAGACCTCATCAACAAAGAAGCTTCTTTTTGTAGCAGATAGAGACCACTACAGAAGTCCACTTATGCTTAAAATGCAGAGAACAACTGACTATAGATTGCCTAACCCAAATTGATGCATCTACAAGCCCTACAACCAAGACTCAGAGAGCAATATCAAAGAAAGAGTAGAAATGCTGTAAAATCTAGAGGATGTGTCTATCTGCTGAGAGATTAGATCCTCCACATATAAAGAGGAAGCAGTACAAAAGGCTCCTCTCTACCTTCCTCATATCTCCTTTTCTTCTGCCCACATTTATATCTATATATGACAGACAGATGTGCATATGAGGGGAAATATGTTATTTTTTCAGCTCCGCACATTTTGCTACAAATTCCGTATTTTAATTATTTTTATAGCTGAATAAATTTCACACACAAACACACACACAATGTATCATTGATTAAAATGCACTCTCATAGAATCTCTTAATCATTGTGATGCATACACTCCCAATGTTGACATATCTGTATTGGTAATGGTCTCACTGAACAGAATTGATAAGTTTTAATATTTTCATCTATCTTTAGGTATTGTCCTGATGAAAGATGATTTCAGTATGTCTTGGCTTACAGGCATGATGAAATGATAGAATGTAATAGAATAAGAAGAATAGAAAAGGGTAGGCATTGCAAATATTAGAACTCTCTGAATACTAACATTTGTTTGATGTCACTAACATTGACCAGCCAGCCACCTAGTGGTTTCTTTAACAAAAGTTAAACACATGTTTAAGATCCCAGATGTTGCATAAAAGAACACAGAATTGCTCACCAGAAGAAGGATAGTTTAGGTGGCTCTGGTTTCAGGAGATGACTTAGGACACAAAACCCTGCACATGTGTTGGATCCTCTGCTTGTGCTTCATCAGGATAAGCACCATGGAACCACTGCCCCACATCATGATTGTCAAATGCATGACATCAGAGAAACCCAGTAAGATTAAATATAGTGTGTCCTGGTTAGGAAAAGCAATTCAGGGTGAGTTAGGGAACAGAAGAGATGAGAGGAGAAGAGGAGATTAAATGGAAAAATAGAGGAGAGAAAAGAGAAGATGAGAGGGAGAGGTGGGAAAGAGAGGGAGAGAGAAGTAGATGAAAGGAAAGATGGAAGTAAATCAATGTCAAAACAGGGAAATTAAGCTTCTAATGTAGGAAAATCTATGGTTTTTACTTTTAACCATATTTTGTCAGTGTACTGCTAATTTTTAAGATTTAAGTAAAATTTTATTTTATTTTTTAATTTTTTACACACCAATCACAGTTTCCCCTCCCTCCCTTTCCCCAACTTGTCCCCACCTTCCCCAACTCACCTCCATCAACTCCTCAGAACTATCCCTATCCACTCCTCAGGAAGATTAAGGCCTCCCTTGGGGAGTCAACAATGCATGGTACATTCAGTTGAGGTAGGAGCAAGCCCTCCTCCCCCTGCATCAAGGCTGAGCAAGGCATCCCAGCATATGGAATGGGCTTCAAAAAGCCAATTCACGCCAGGCGGTGGTGGCACACGCCTTTGATCCCAGCACTCGGGAGGCAGAGGCAGGCAGATCTCTGTGATTTCGAGGCCAGGGTGGTCTACAAAGCGAGTTCCAGGAAAGTCACAAAGCTACACAGAGAAACCCTGTCTCGAAAAACCAAAAAAAAAAAAAAGCCTATTCACGCACTAGGAATAGATTATGGTCCCACTGCCAGGGGTCTAATAAATAAACCAATCAATCAAACTGTTACCCACATGCATAGGTCCTTGCTCAACTATGTTCATAGAAGCACTATTCATAATAGACAGAACCTGGAAACAATTTAGATGCCCCTCAACTGAAGAATGAATAAAGAAAATGTGGTACATATGCACAATGGAGTACTACTCAGCAGAGAAAAACAATATCATGAAGTTTGCAGGCAAAGGGATTGGGCTAGAAAAAGTCATCTTGAGTGAGGTAATCCAGACCCAGAAAGACAAACATGGTATGTATTTACTAATAAGTGGATACTAGATGTAACACAAAGGATAACCAAACTACAATTCACAACTCCAGAAAAGCTAGGTAACAAGTAGGACCCTAGGAGGGATGCATGGATTTCCCAGGGAAAGGGTAAGAGATGAGATCTGGGCAAACAGAGAGTTGGGGTGGCAGAAAAGGAGATGGGGAATAAGAACATGAGGGAATGGGATGGTCAAGTTGGGGAAGGGATGGAGTGGGAGAGCAATGAAAGAAATCTCTTGATAGAGGGAGCCATTACCAGGCTAGGAAGAAACCTGATGCTAAGAAAATTCCCAGGATTCCACAAAGATGAGCCCATATAAGACCCATAGCAATATTGGCATTCCTCAGTAATCAGATTGGTGAACACCTTAACTATCATCATAGAACCTTCATCCAGTAACTGATGGAAGCAAAACCAGAAGCCCACATCCATGCACTAGGCCAAGCTCTGGTAGTCCAGTCCAAGAGAGGGAAGAAGGATTATATAAGCAAGTGGGTTCATGATCATGATTGGGAAACCCACAGAGATATATGGCCTGAACTTGTGGAAGCATACGGACACTAGACTGATGGCTGGCGAGCCTACATGGGACTGAACTTGGATTTTTTCATGCGGGAGTTTTGTTTTCTTGATTATACTCTTCTTCTGTTACTTTCAATATCGCTTAGATTCTTATAGGAAATAAAAATGTTAAATTAAAAGTCTTTTGGATGGGCAGTTTCACACTCTCTTTCTGTACTTCAGGCATATATTTATTTATATGCTGGACCTGAATAGCTGTAGAAAGTGGAAGCCCTCCATACTCTCTGAGTGATTTATGTATACACCCAAAAGAAGAAAACCTACATCCTAATTGTTTGTAGACTTACCTTGTGCAACTTTCTTTATGGATTTATACCTCCCATTCCTCCTTTCCCTCCTGATCTACCTACTTTGGTGTAAATTTATTTCAGGTTTGTGTTCCACATGATTCCCATTCTTTTCCTTCATCTCTCTTGAGTTTATTTCACCAGTGTGGCTTGACACTTCATCCCACCAGATCTTAAAATTGTGTGGTCCTATAGCTCCATTAACTCCACAGTGTTGCACATAGCAACCATTCCCTTTAAGTACCGAGTAAGAGAAAAGGTATGTTTGTTCTCTGACCATTCCTATTCATCTAATATTAGCACTTTTTGGGTGATCAGATCATTTATTTTTATTTTGTTATTATCCTTGTGAATGTTCATTGTACATGAAACAGTGCCACAGCAGGGCTTTTCATAAAAGAATATGCTTCACTGAACATATTTCACTTATACTCTTCTGCTGCCCACTTCTTGCCTCTTCTCTTTTTTCTGTATTTTTCCCTTGGATAATTTTGCTTTTGTTTTTATGCTATGTATATAAACACATGATTTTATGTATAACCTTTATAAACCACAAAGAGGAAAAGAATCTGTGTGTCTGCTTATTCTTTCCATTGCTTTTCTTCTTTTCTTCTTTTTCTTTAATTTGTTTGTTTTGAGAAAAAGTATCATTCTTATCTCTGACTGTCCTGGCAATCGCTGTATAGACCAGGGTGTCCTTGAACTCACAGAACTGAATGCTTTCTCTCTTGAATGCTTAGATTAAAGACATGTGCCACCATACCAGTCCTAAAAGTGGTTTATCCATGACTAGCTTTATTCACTTAATGTAATTCTTGATTTGCATCTATTTTCCTATTAACAGCATATTTTTGTACAAGTTAGTGATTTAAAAAAAGGGTATAGAGCAAATATATATCATATTTTTGTTGGTGCTTGCCTGGTTTTGATTTCAAGCTAAACAATAAGGAGAATTTGGAAATATTTCTGCTTTATGGAGGGAAATCATGCCTGGTGCTGGAACCAGAACTTGTGACATCATGGTTCTAAGAGGAGAATCTACTTTCTACACTTTACTATCCTAGCAGGCTCCTAAACAAAATATAATGTTTATCCTTATACCTACAGAGAAGTATAGTTACCACAACTCATCTAAGAAATTTGGCTTACCACAGATAGAGACCATTACAGAGAATAAGAAGAGAACACCATAAACAAGGCACAGTGTTGTGCCAGCATGACCTGATAACATCTATACACAGAATCTATAGCTAATGTTTGGGGATCATAGTAGAAGAGTGGATGAAAACACTGAAAGAGAGAGGATAACAGGAATTTTGCTGTGACATTGTATCTACTAGAAATCTCAGAGATGATATACCCTTAAAGTCTCAACAATGTAGCTTCATTAACAAGACTTGAGCAAGGATGATATTAATAGATGTGCTAACATATAAGAGTTGAATCTTATGAATCTTCAATCACAGAGAAAGAAGTGGAGACAACCAATAATGATGAGATTGGGAGAAATAGTCTTCCCCAGAGAAGCCTCCCAATTGGTCATCAATACTAACTGGTCAGCGCTGAAATGTTATACATACAACTAACATTATCTGGACTAAACAGGTTGTACTTACATATTTAGGAATGTATATATGTAATAACAATGAAACAGAGACTATGAATTTGAGAAAATTTATGGTATAAACATGGGAAGAGTTGGAGAAAATCAATAGAAAGGGAAAATAATGTAATAATGGTTAAATTTCAAAAGTGAACAAAATTTAAATTTAAGATATTTGTTTCACCAGAAGGTCCATATTTTTTCACTTTTCACAGAGTATTTTCTTACCATAGTTATAAAATTAGTTTGTATACATTATACTAAGTATTCAAATAAATGACCTCCTTGTTAAGTACAACATTATGCTTTTCCTTTTACTACTAATTTTTAGATATTCTTCTCATATTTTACTATGCTGAGTACTTCAAAATGGAGCAGAGTAGATATTTGAAAGTTAAGAAATAAATTGATGACAATGAAGAGTAATGTCAAAACTCTATATTTGTGTCTATGGTCCTTAGATGGTAAGACACTATTGCTGAACATACATTATATTTTATTGATTCCCCAGGGTCCAAGAAGGCTTTGCTATGTCTGGCATAGGATATCAGGGAAAAATCTACGTACACTCTGTTCTTTTGTCTTAGTCACCATGAAGCTTCATCCCTACTGAATAATTTATACAGTGTTGGAAGTTACCATAAATCTTACCCCTTTGTGAACTCTGAGAGCTATAACAACAAGAAGCCTGGTGCAATAGTATCATGAACATCATGGGAGTAACCAACCACTTAAAGATTGAACTGAAGATCCAGTTCACAAGATGGAACCTAAGGCTGGTACCATTATCAAATACAAGAATGTCTGGCTATGGAGTACTTAGACCCTGGGGAAGAGAATAATACTTATTGTGTTAGATATATATAATAATAAATTGCTTCCTACACTACTTTCTTCATACCAAGAGATCAGTATACCTTGCAATCCTCATCAGAAAAGCTTCTTTTTGCAGTCTCTCATGATTAACACACAGGGACACAATTGTTCAAGGTGCTGAGAATCAGAAACTCTGGAAGGTTCACCTTAAAATGGGGCATCTATATCAGATATCTCCTTCCAAAGGCTCAGACAGCATCTTAGAATAGAGACAGAAAGAGTGTAAGAACCAAAAGTGGTAGATGATTCCAAGGCAACAGTTTTTGTCAAGACAGAACAGGACACTTGCTCATTTGAATTCACTTTTTAGAACAGTATGTACAAAACTTGCACCAGATCAAGGTAGACAAAATCCTAGCAGAGTGGAGAGTGTCCAGAAGTCCCACCACTTATACATGAAACACTATTGGTTAAGAATGGCTTCTGGGAGAGGAAATGTCAAATTTCTTTAAGTAACAAACTTTTAAGAAGCTACCCATCCTTCCATAGATGCCCCTGAAGTAGACACATAGTAGGATCAGTACATACTCACAGTGTTTGTTTTTGGTTTTGTTTTGTTTTTTGTAACACATTAAATTTATTTGGGAATAGTGGAGGAAAGATGTAAAAAAGAAATTGGAAAGGAGATAATGGGGTGTGCACTTTACTAAAACTCATGAGCATGTATAATGCTCAAACATTTGAAGGAATAAATGTTATTAAACTTTTTAAAAAGAACTAAGTTGATTGCTGTTCAAGAAGTGAAGTGTGGATCCAATGAATAGAGACACTCCACTTACTTTCTCACAAATCTGACCTCTAAGTTTCTACTACCTTATGCAGCAGACCTGCTCAGCCTCCAGGGATCACAAAACCTCAGTGGCTCATAAAAACACATTGTCTCTTTGGAGATATTTACAAGAAATACTTAAGAGTCTTTGTTAATTAGTAACAGAAAAAGTTTCATAAATGTTCTTGTCTCAAACAGCAAGTGCTGTCATTGGCACTGGAGGTGAAATGAAAATTGCAGTTCTGTAGGGAGGTGAGACCAGAGTCACAGAGGTCTACCTCAGGTTTGAGCTGACGTTATTAAAGAGCTGCTTATTAAGAGTCAGGATCAGCCCAATGAACACACCACCCTGCAGACACTTGAAGCCACATGTGTACTTTGTATTTCAGCTGTGGTGGAAAGAGCCAGCAAAGGAGAGAGACTTAGGTAAGTAACCATGTCTGGTAATGGGAATCTGGGGTAGAAACAGATCTGTGGAACAGAGAATGAAGTCGCAAGAATAATTCCATACCTAAGATGTGAGTGAGAAAAGTAGAAGTGTTCCTCACCTGTGGCAGTCCCTGTTGGTGCTTATTATAAGTCCCGCACTGAAGGTGACTGTGGGTACATCAAGATAATGCAGGCCATCCGTGAAGGTGCTGAAGGACTATTGTAATTAGTCAGTGTGATAATTCACCTTACACTCCATGATGTGTTGACTATCTTTGAGGAATTTTTATTATAGGTGAATTTACTGTGATGTCCTGTCCATGGTGGACACTAAAATGGAAATATAAGAAGCACGCATCTGTGAAAATGTAAGATGTGAATATGTGTGTGGAATAAAAGTATTCATATGTAAGACTGAATATGTCATCTCATTATAAAGGCAATAACTGAGTCTGTATTGAATGGCCATTGGTATAATAATTGGTTTGAAGCATCCCCTTTTTGAACTAGGGAGGGCAATATGGAAAGGAAGTTATAATATAAGTCTTGGACAATGACAACCAGGACCCAACGTGTAATGGATTGTATCTCCTGGATAGTGCATGGGAAAGAGGCGAGTCTGAGTGTCTGGTAGTTCCTAAGGTCTCATCTCATTTCCCTACTCTGTTTAAACTTCTTCAGATCATAGGCTTCACGGCCAATTCTGCCCCAGTTCTTGACTGATACGTGACTGTCCCTCAGTTCTTGATTGACAGCTGACTGTCCCTGCATGACTCCTGAATGTGAGGGGCAATGTTGTCCTCCTTGGGGCTGCATGAGTTAGCATGGTGCTGATACACAAATACTATGTGCTGAGAGTTTTCTGCCATGCTGCTACACGGATGGACTGTGTAACACACTGCCTTCTATCCTACCATTTCCACGCTAGACTAATGACTGGTGCATGATTACCCCAAACACAGTTTCAATTGAGACACTAAACATTTCCCCAGTATCCATTCATCAGATATTGTCTTTTCCCTTCACATTTCTTCTGGCATATTTGGCCTTTTTTGCTTTGTAGTATGTAAGATTTCATCACATGGGATGCCCACACCTCTGTAATAACCCTGATCCAAGTCTAGACACAAGCATGTATGTCTATGTACTGTCACTTTTCATAAGATCCAAGTCTTAATATGATGAAGGTTTTCACTTGAACCATCATTGAAATAAGTATTGTGTTCTTAATAAATTTTTCTTACCTAAGACATTCATGACCATTGAGCGCCATCAAAGTCCTAATTTTTAGTTTGTATTAAGTGACTTCCTGAAGAGAATCACTTCTCAGCTAGCACTCTGGAATACATTTTTTGTGGAGATTTTAAAGACAAAGATCCCAGAAAACCTCCATCCTTGTTGGTAATTGCCCGGGGAAAGTAAAGCAAAGAAGCAGTTTAATAGAAGCCAAAAACATGTTGTTATTAGGGACATTTTGACCCCTAGTTTCTAAAATTGGGTTGATATTTTACCACAGGACTTTTGCAGAAAGGGTTAGAAAAGGAGAGTGAGTTTCAGGTAAAACCAGAGGTAGCTCCAGCTATGACAAAATGGAGGAACCTTTGCTATATAAAAGACCATAAATATATTCTAAATGGTGTTATAAATTTCTCATTACTTATCTGTAAATTTTAGATAAGACATACCTTAAGAATTGATATATTTAAGGTTTGTACTCCTTTTGTGAAGTTGTCTTCATTTATACCATTACTAGAAAATACCATTATTTTTCTGGAATTGTATTTGTATATTCAGGCTCTCAATTTTCATTCTTTCTTATAGGCCAACATCACATCATCCTGAGTGCTTCACTTTCTATGAAACTTGAAGACTGTCCTTGCATCAATATGCACATTCTGAGGTATTCAGCAATCTCACACTAAGATAAATTGAAGGTAACTACTCCTGCCAAAATTTGGGGAGTGAGGTCTTTTTATGTGGTCTAGGCTGGTCTTGAACTCCTGAGCTTCCAGAACTCTCTGCTTCAACCTCTCAGTTGTTCCATCCTCTCAGGGTTAAATGTGTGCTCTTTCACTCTAAGAAACAATCATTTGCTTTTGTTCTTTTTGACCAGAGAAATCTCATGGCTATAATCTAAAGTATATGGTACTGAATCACAGACTGGACTTCTAGATTATGCCCTTCAGAATCCTTTTCTTATTACAAACTACAGTTGGACTTCTGGGAAATATCTCTTTCATGTTCTACTATCTAGTCCTTTACTACAAAGAATGCACATTAAAGCCCACAGACTTTATTCTTATGAACTTAATGACAGCCAATGCCTTGTTTGTTCTCTCTGAAGGAGTGCCCAACACAGTGGCAGCTTTTGGGCTCAAGCAGTTTTTGAATGATTTTGGATGCAGGCTCCTAATATATATGCATGGATTTAGCAGGAGTGTGTCCATTGGAACCACCTGCCTCTTGAGTGTCTTCCAGGCCATCACCATCAGTCCCAGGGAATCCTGTTGGAAGGATCAAAAAGTCAAACCTGTAAAATTCATTGGCTGCTACATTTCCCTCATCTGGGTCTTGTACATGTTGATAAATTTCGTTTTCTTTGTGTACACATATATTGGAAATAATAGCAAAAATGTGACAATAAATCGAGATTTTGGATACTGCTTCATTGTGGGGCGCAGTGAAATCAGTAGCTCACTCTATGCAGCATTGGTGGTGTATCCTGAAATCTTCTTTTCAGTGCTCATAGCCTGGTCCAGCAGCTGCATGATTGTCATTCTGTACAGACACAAGAAGAGGATTCAACACATCCGCAGCACTCATGGTTCCAGCAGAGCATACCCTGAGTCCAGAGCCACTAAGAACATCCTGATCCTGGTGTCTAACTTTCTGGCTTTTTATACTCTCTCTTCCATCTTAAGAGGCTGCATTGCTCGTTCCTATAATAACAGTTGGTGGCTGGTGAACATCACTCGCCTCACTTCTCTGTGTTTTCCCTGTTTTGGACCCTTTGTTATTATGAATCATTACTCCATTGTATCCAGGCTTAATTTGGTCTGGATAAAAAAATAAAAATTTCTCAATTTTATTTTAAGTGTGTCAACAATATTTTAGTATGTGATATCCAGTGGTTTAATCATCAATCACCATCAAAAGTTTAATAAAAATGTTAAAGACTGCCCCTGTTGCAGGACTCCCACCAACACTCTTCATTGGACCCTACAATCTATAAAATCCACTCACTCCCCCAAACACACCCATCACCCTGGATCCTCAGCAGCTCTCTAAGATACAGAATCTACCAGCTTTGACTTGAGCAAGAGATGAGTGACTCTTCTACCAGCCAATGAGTCTTGTCTGTAGGACCTAGGCCCTGGGGAACAACCTGTGCTCCACTACCACCACCCATTGCTATCCCATTTGTAGGCCAGCAGGGAAGAATCCTGTGGGCATGCGTCCTCACCAGCATTCCCCATCATATCCTGCAATCCACAAGACCCAATCCCTCCCCAAACTCACCCATTATCTTTTGACCTCAGTGACTCCCTGAGACACAGAATGCACCAGCTCCAATTGAACCAAGAACTCTGGTTGGACTAAAAATGCCAATTGGTACAAGAGTGGACCCCTGAGACATGGACATAGCCAGGACAGAGAAGACCAAGAGCAGTTCCTTCAGACTCAGACACCTCTTGCACTGAGTAGATGAAGAGATGGGTAGGCATCAAGGCAAAAAATACACACAACAACATAAAGAGCACTATGGTACCACTAGAACCTAGTGGTTCTACAACAGCAAGACCTGAACATCACGATGTAGAAGAAACAAAAGAAACTGACTTTAAAAAATAACTTTATGAAGATGATAGAGGACTTTAAGGAGGAAATAGAAAATTCTCTTAAAGAAATTGAGGAAAAGGCAACTCTCCCTCAGCTCCTCTGAGGCCAATTCCTCAGTCTTATTCCCAAACTACAGCAGACCGTCTACTGGGGCATCGATTTTCCCCTGTATCCCATTTCCAGTTGGTCACACAGATCTTCTGCTCCTAACTTCCCTCTCCTTTTTCAGGTACTTTATCCCATCCCCCAACTGTAGCAGACATTCCATGGGAACCCACAAGTCACTCTGACTACTGAAACAATTAACCTGACCGTAGATCTTAAACTATCCCTCCTTGCCTCCAAAACTCTCAGTTTCATCCAAATTTCTGCAGCAGATCAACTGGAGAGGCCTCCTGTCTCCTATTGATCCCTTCTCAAGTAGATTACACAGATCTTATGCTCCCAACTCCATCTACAAACTCATTGCTCTACCCATCCCCAACTTCAGCAAGCACTCCCTGGGACCCCACAAGACACTTAAGACATGAAAATAGGTAGGCTAACTTCAGATCTTCACCTTTACCTCAGCTCTTCCAAAGCAAAGTCCCCAGTCATTACCAGATATGTAACAGACCACTGATGACACCCACTTGCTTCCCACCAGCCCTAGAGTGGATCACACAGATTTACATCTACAAAATTCCCTTCCCACACTCAATGTTAGCTCATCCCCAAACTCCAGGTCAAGACAATTTTAACACAGAAAGCTAAAAGACATTTAAAGAAGAATTAATCCCAACATTCTTCAAATTATTCACAAAAACAAAGTATCAAAATACTGCCCAATTTCATTTTATTTTTTTTAATTTATTTTACAACACCACTCAGTTCAACATAATAGCCACAGATTCCCCCGTTCTCCCCCTCTCATCCCCCTCCCCCTCCCCCCAGCCCACCCCCCATTCCTACCTCCTCCAGATCAAGGTCTCCCCCGAGGACCTGGATCGACCTGGTAGACTCAGTCGAGACAGGTCCAGTCCCCCCTCCCAGACCGAGCCAAGCGTCCCTGCATAAGTCCTAGGATTCAAACAGCCAACTCATGCAATGAGCTCAGGACCCGGCACCAACGCACAGCTGCCTCCCAAACATATCAAGCCAAATGACTGTCTCACGCATTCAGGGGGCCTGATCCAGTTGGGGGCCCCTCAGCCTTTAGTTCATAGATCATTTGGTTATTCGTCCCTGTGCTTTATCCAACCTTGGCTTCAGCAATTCTTGCTCATATAAACCCTCTTCTTTCTCACTAATTAGACTCCCAGTGCTCCACCAGGCGCCCAGCCATGGATGTCTGCATCCAGATTCCTCAGTCCTTGGATGGGGTTTATGGCACAACTATCAGGGTGTCTGGCCATCCCATCACCAGAGTTGGTCAGTTCCTGCCGTCTCTCGACCATTGCCAGCAGTCATTTGCGGGGGTATCTTTGTGGATCTCCGTGGGCCTCCCTAGCTCTCTGCTTCCTCCCCTTGTCATGTGGTCTTCATTTACCATGGTCTCCTATTCCTTGTTCTCCCTGTCTTTTCTTGATCTAGTTAGGATCTCCCACTCTCTTTCCCTCAACCATTGCTCTTCATTGTTCCCACTCATGACCAGGCTGTTCTTGTAGATCTCATCCATTTCTCCGTGTCTTTTTTGGGGTCCCGTTTTCCAGGTAGCCTCACTGGTGATGTGAGTAGCAGTCCAGTCATCCTTGTTCTACATGTAGCATCTTCCTATGAGTGAGTACATACCATATTTCTCTTTCTGAGTCTGGGTTACCTCACTCAGGATGATTTTTTTCTAGATCCATCCATTTGCCTGCAAACCTCATGATGTCATTGTTTTTCTCTGCTGAGTAGTATTCCATTGTGTATATGTGCCACAATTTATTTATCCATTCTTCAGTTGAAGGGCATCTAGGTTGTTTCCAGGTTTTGGTTATTACAAACAATGCTGATATGAACATAGATGAGCAAGTGCTCTTGTGGTATGATTGAGCATTTCTTGGGTATATGCCCAGGAGTGGTATAGCTGGATCTTGGGGGAGATTGATTCTCAATTTTCTGAGAAAGCGCCATATTGATTTCCAAAGTGGTTGTACAAGCTTGCATTCCCACCAGCAGTGGAGGAGAGTTCCCCTACTTCCACATCCTCTCCAGCATAAAGTGTCTTCAGTGTTTTTGATCTTAGCCACTCTGACAGACATAAGGTGGTATCTCAGAGTTGTTTTTATTTGCATTTCCCTGATGATTAGGGATGTTGAGCAATTCCTTAAATGTCTTTCAGCCATTTGGGTTTCCTCTGTTGAGAATTCTCTGTTTAGTTCTAAAGCCCATTTCTCAATTGGACTGTTGGTCGTTTTGATGTCTAATTTCTTGAGTTCCTTATATATTCTGGATATCAGTCCTCTGTCAGATGTGGGGTTGGTGAAGATCTTTTCCCATTCTGTAGGCTGTCGCTTTGCCTTGTTGACCGTATCCTTTGCTCTATAAAAGCTTCTCAGTTTCAAGAGGTCCCATTGATTGATTGTTTGTCTCAGTGTTTGCACTACTGCTGTTATATTTAGGAAGTGATCTCCTGTAGATGTAACCAATCGTATTATTAAAATAAGAAACACAGAGCCAAGGTAAAAGAGAAAAGCCGAGAGGTCAGAGCTCAGAGATAAAATCTTACCTCCTGCAGTGCTCCTAGCTTCCCCGAGAGAGGGAGGTACTTCCTCTGTCCCTGTTTAAATAATCTTTCTGTTCTGCCTTCTCATTGGTTGTAAACCCAACCACATGACTGCCTCATCACTGCCTGTAAGTACCGCCCTCCAGGTCTTAAAGGCGTATGTCTCCAATACTGGCTGTATCCCTGAACACACAGAAATCTACCTAGCTCTTCTAACCACCACGCTCTTACTATGGCTCTAATAGCTCTGACCCCAGGGCAACTTTATTTATTAACATAAAATTAAAATAACATTTCAGTACAAATAAAATATCACCACATTTCCCCTTTTCTATTTTAATAAAAAGAAAAAAGGCAAAAGGTTATAACTAACAAAAGAAAAATTATATACAAAACTACAATAACTATATACAATATATACAAGTAACAAATACCTAAACGATGTCTAGTCCATTTGTATTTGACAAATCAGAGAAAATAATTCCCTTATCTATCCTATTTTAGTAAGTCCAAAATGTATCTAATTCACTTTCTATCCTAATTAATCTTCAACTATAACTAACTAATCTTCAACTCCCTCAGAGACCCAAGAAGGAAATAATATTAGCTAACAAAAATAAAAACAGGAAGTGCACAAAAGCAACTTCCAAAAATTTTGTGAGTTGACAGAAACAGCCAGCTGCCTGGACAGTCACCTGAGGTTTCTCCACAGTGTTGGGGCATCATCTTCAGCCTATAGGCTTAGAGTATCTGACAGACTCATTTGTGAAGTAGGTTGTACACAAGGTCAACAGTTCAACCTCACACTGGGTGAGAGCAGTCCATGTACCAGAAACACCTGAATTCCACTAGGGTCATGTCATGATTCAGGATTTTAAATTCTGGAAATTGTTGATGGTTTTTGAATTCAGCTGTCCATTCTTCTTGGCTGTGTATATATGGCTTCATCTAAGCATGCCCTTCTCCACATCCCTCTATTAAATGCCAGTGTACTATTGAGAGGCGTGAGCTTTCAGTTGCTGTTCCATTGCACAACAGAAGCCATCGGCCCACTGCCTGTTCAGCTGCCTTCAAAGAAAAGGGCACTGTACCTTTTCCAGATTGTGAAGGCCACTTCAGGGATGGTGCCATATTGTCCTGGCCTCAGAAGATGCCTTTTGATAAAGCCATAACCACACTTGTTTTGGCAAGAATCGGTAGTCCTTTGTTTCGTGTTCTGTCTGTCCATTTTGTCCTGTTGATTTGAGGATACTTTGTTGTCCAGTGGCTAACTTTTGCCACAATGAAAGTTAACTCCATATGCAGTTTCTTCAATGCCCATATTTTCTCTGAAGTAGATTGGTACTGCCAGGAGCCGACATGTCTCAAAAAAGAAAAATTTCTAAGTTATTAAAACATTTTAAATGCCATATTCTGTAGATCTCTGAAGGGTTTGAAGATGACCTGTCTAAAATACATCTGCTCAATTTTTAAAACATATCTAATATGACTACAATTTCTATTGTAATGTCTAACTACTAACTTTCATTTCCTTATATCCTAATAGTTGGTAATAATGTAAAGTATTTAAAATTAGTAACTGTCTTTTTCTTTTCTTTTCTTTCTTTCTTTTTCTCTCTTTTTTTTTTTAAAAAAACAAGAACCTTAAATCTAATCTCCTTTGCTTAGCCTTTTTCCTAACCCTTGACAACTTGTAACCTACCCCCCTAAATAATGAAAATTATCCCAGACCCAAAACCCATTAAAAGAACCAAAAAACCACCCGCCCCACACCACTTCTTTGGCAATGTGGGTGTCATATTCTTAAAATTGCTTCCTGTTGGGTATGGGCGAAGTTATCTTTATCCTGAAAGAAAAATTTAAGTTAATTGTCAAATTCTAGGAAAGGTAACTATATCCTTCATTATTATCCAGTCTGTGTATAATGCCAAAGTTCAGGGTTTATCTCAAGTCCTTATTCAAGTAGTCTTTGAGACTGGATCATCTCAGCTAGTCATCTCAAAATTGCTCTGAGCACCTTGTAGTTCAAAGCTGATCTGTAGATGATGTTTGTCAGTTTAGTGATATTATTATTGTCCACGTGGAATTGTTGTTGTTGTTGTTGTTGTGGGGCCCCATCTTCTTTCCGGAGACTTCAGTTGATGTTAGGCCTGGCCGTGATTTCCTGCAGAAAACTGATAAGAGACTCGAACACAAAGACACATATATGCAGCTAACTGAAGCCTTTTTTCTAGAATTAGTTAGTACTCTATATGACCATTCATATCTTAACAAAGTTTAAAATGTATATATATATTAATCTTGTAAATTTTGATATAAAATTTATACTTTAAGAAAAGTTTAAAGAATCAGAATAGAATCAAAGAGTTGAGATTAGTAATAGAATAGTCCCTTAATTAATTTGGCTTTTGTCCTGTCCCATAGCAGAAAATGGCTCTTTCTGGCATGATACAGGGAGTTTGCATTTTCCTTTTAACAACATGCTTGAGTTTGAAGAAGGAGAGAGCCATTCTCCAACTCCAAAGTCAGCTTTAAATTTTAATTGAACTGGGACTATTAGAAAACCGATAGTGTTAAATCTTTAGAGAAAAGCAGAAACAAACATTTAAGAAGACATAAAATTTTTTAGATAATATATACCCATATGCCATATACTCCCATATACTCTGTTTCCTGGGATAGATGATTTGTCCCTTTTCTTCAGTTGTCTCATTTGTCTTGTGTCCTTCAGATTCCTTAACCTTCATTCTCCTAAAAGACAAAAACAAAAACCTTCCCCCAAGACTAATTTTGGGGATGTTCCTTTTTGGCAAGTTATTATCTGATTAAATGAAAAGACATGTGTTATAGGTACAAGTTAGTTTAAATTGGATGTTCATGCTGGTTGATGAACTATCACCTCCTCTAATTAAGAGGTTTCTCTTGTTCAAATCGAACCTTTATCAATTTTGATGGTACCCACAGCTTATCTTCTCCTGTAGAAACAAAAGCAAAACCTCGTCCCCAACGTAATACATACCCTGGCTTCCATTCTGAGGTCAGCACATCCTTAAAGTATATAGGCTGATTTAATTCTGTAGTTTTTTCTATTACCCAATGTCTCTCTGCAGCTGTTGTTCCTTTCTCATTGGCATTCAGAAAATTCAAAGTTAATAGAGCATTATGCAGTCTATTTCTGGGGGTTTTTGTTACTCCTTTCTGTTTATTTAGCATATCCTTTAGAGTTCTGTTTGATCTTTCTATAACTACTTGACCTGTAGGATTATGTGGTATACCTGTAATATGCTTTATTTTGTAATAATCAAAAAACTGTTTAATTTTAACAGAGACATATGATGGAGCATTGTCAGTTTTGATTTGTGCAGGTATACCCATGATGGCCATAACTTCTAGCAAATGAGTGATTACAGAATCAGCTTTTTCAGAACTCAAAGCAGTTGCCCATTGAAATCCTGAATAAGTATCAATGGTGTGGTGTACATATTTCAATTTTCCAAATTCTGCAAAGTGAAACACATCCATCTGCCAAATTTCATTCCTCTGAGTACCCTTTGGGTTACATCCTGCTGGTAATGGCGTTTGATTATAGAAGGAACAAGTAGGACATTTCTTTACTATTTCTTTGGCTTGTTGCCAGGTTATGGAAAAATCCTTTTTTAAACCTTTACTATTGACATGATGTTTTTTATGAAATTCTGAGGCCTCCAGCACATTTCCTACCAATAATTTATCAATCTCATCATTGCCTTGTGCTAAAGGGCCTGGCAAACCAGTATGAGATCGGATGTGAGTTATATATAAAGGATGACTCCTTTTCCTGATTGTATCTTGTAATTGAATAAATAGTGAAGTTAATTCTGAAGCATCAGGGATAAATTCTGCAGTCTCAATATGTAATACCACTCTTTCAGCATACTGAGAGTCAGTTACTATGTTGAGAGGTTCTGAAAAATCCATTAATACCAACAGAATAGCATACAATTCTGATTTTTGCACTGAATTATAAGGACTTTGAACCACTTTACTTAAATTTTCTGATTTGTAACCTGCCTTTCCTTGTTTGTTGGCATCTGTATAAAATGTACGAACTCCAGATATGGGTTTTTGCCGTACAATTCAAGGCAAGATCCAATCAGCTCTCTTTATAAAATCAATTCTGTTGCTTTTGGGATATTTGCTGTTAATTTCTCCCAAAAAATTACTGCAAGCTCTTTGCCAAGGTTCACTTTCTGTCCATAATTTTTCAATGTCCTCCTTAGTTAAAGGTACGACAATTTCTGCTGGGTCTATTCCTGCTAATTGACGAAGTCTCAATTTTCCTTTCCAAATCAAGTCAGAGATTTTTTCCCCATAAGTTTTTAATTTTTTATTTGGTTTATTTGGTAAGAATATCCATTCCAATATAATATCTTCCCTCTGCATTAATATTCCAGTAGGGGAATGCCTAGAAGGTAAAATAACCAAAATGCAATCCAGCTTTGGATCAATATGATCCACGTGCCCTTCATGTACTTTCTTTTCTACCAAGGCTAATTCTTTCTCAGCTTCAGGTGATAATTCTCTTGGACTATTTAAGTCCTTGTCACCTTCTAAGGTTTTGAACAAATTAGTCAGTTCATCATTTTTTACCCCAACAATAGTTCGTAGATGAGAAATATCTCCAAATAATCTTTGAAAGTCATTAAGAGTCTGTAGTCTATCTCTCCTAATTTGCACCTTTTGGGGTCTAATTTTTTGTAGCTCTATTTTATATCCTAAATAATTAATAGAATCTCCTCTTTGTATTTTTTCAGGAGCAATTTGTAATCCCCAGCAAGGCAAAATTTTCTTTACTTCTTCAAACATTCTTTCTAAAGTATCTGCATTTGAGTCAGCTAGTAAAATATCATCCATATAATGATAAATTATAGATTTAGGAAATTTTTTACGTATCACTTCCAATGGCTGTTGTACAAAATATTGGCACAGAGTTGGGCTATTTAACATTCCCTGTGGGAGGACCCTCCATTGAAATCTTTTAACCGGTTGAGAATTATTATAAGTAGGCACTGTGAAAGCAAATCTTTCTCTGTCTTTTTCTTGTAAGGGTATTGAAAAGAAACAGTCTTTTAAATCAATAACTATGAGAGGCCATCCTTTTGGTAACAGAGTAGGCAAAGGAATTCCAGATTGTAGAGAGCCCATCGGCTGAATTACTTTGTTAATTGCTCTAAGGTCTGTTACCATTCTCCATTTACCAGATTTCTTTTTAATAACAAATACAGGAGAATTCCAAGGGCTGGTTGACTGTTCAATATGCTGAGCATTTAACTGTTCTTCTACCAGCTCTTCTAAAGCCTGGAGTTTCTCTGTTGTTAAAGGCCATTGCTGAACCCATACAGGCTTGTCTGTTAACCATTTTAAAGGTAGAGCTGTTGGTATTTTTGGAAGATTATCAGTTGTTGTGCCCTGTTCCTGTATAATATGGATGGCTGGTGACCACTCAAAATAATGCCTTCTAATATTTCTCTCAGAAACATGTGCTAGTTTATGATTTGTTTCTGAGATTGGAGGGATTTTAATCTGAGTATTCCATTGTTGCAACAAGTCTCGACCCCACAGGTTCATAGCTATGTTAGCGACATATGGTTTTAATTTTCCTCTCTGTCCTTCTGGACCTATACATTCCAGCCATCTTGCACTCTGTTTCACTCCAGATAATGTCCCAATTCCTAACAGTTGAATGTTTACCTCCTGAAGAGGCCAAGCTGGATGCCAAAATTCTGGTGCAATTATGGTAATGTCCGCACCTGTGTCTACCAGACCAGACAACAAAACACCATTTATTTTTATCGTTAATTTTGGTCTCTGTTCATTAATAGAAGTTTGCCAAAAAATTTTCTTTATGTTTTCTCCTGAATTTTCTATTCTCTCTTTTTCATCATCCTGACCAGCATGATTTATTCCAATAGTCATTTGGTTATTTAATCGCTCAGAGCAGGGATTTCCTCTACAGCTGCAGGAAAGGTTTGAACTGGTTTTGCTATGGGGGCCTGCCTGAGGCCCCTCCGGGAGTTTCCCGAAAACTGAGGCAAAGGATTACCCTGTCTGTCCTTTGTTGATTTACATTCGTTGGTCCAGTGTTTTCCCTTACCACACCTTCTGCATACTCCAGAAGGAAGGGGCATTCTGTTGCCATTGTTCCTTGAAGAAACATTGCTTCTAGGAATGACCTGTTTACAGTCCCTTTTAAAATGTCCTTGCTTTCCACACCCAAAACATCTAACACTCCTCAAACCTTTTGAAATTACTTCTCCTACCCACGTATCATGCTCATCAACCTCAACATTAATTGTTTCTCTAATCCAATCTTCCAAAGGTGCAGATCTTGCCCTTAACGGCCTGATTATTCTTTTGCATGCTGCATTCGCATTCTCAAATGCCAAAGCTTCAATTATTGCCTTACTAGCTTCTGATCCTGAGACCATTCTGTTTACTGCTGAAGCCAGTCTTTCTAAAAAATCTGTGAAAGATTCTTTAGGGCCTTGCATAACCTTTGTGAATGACTCATGTTTTTTTCCTGGTTCATCAACTCTGTCCCATGCATTCAAGGCTGCCATTCGACATAAAATTACGGTTTGAACATCATATAAACATTGTGTTTGTATTGAAGCATATTGGCCTTCTCCAATAAGCTGATCCTGACAAACTTGTATTCCTTTTTCCCTCCATTGTGTTTCTACGTTTCTAGCTTCCTCCTTAAACCAAGTCAGAAATTGAATTCTCTGGCTGGGTTCCAGAACAGCTTGTGCAAGGTCCCGCCAGTCCTGTGGTATAATCCTATTATATGTTGACCAAGAGTTTAACATTTGCTTTACATATGGGGAATGCATGCCATAAGATACTATTGCCTCCTTAAACCTTTTAAAATCCATCAGTTCAATTGGAGCCCAGATATTTTGTGTAGCCATTTGATCAGGCATCTGCTGTACGGTTACAGGATAAATTAAGGATGATTGTGTGAAAACAGGCTTTCTTTCTGTAACCTTATGATCCAAACTTGAACCAACTTCACTGTTAAAATTAACAGGTTTTTCTAAAGCTGTTATCCGGGCACTTAAATCGACTATCTTTTTAAATAGTAAAATGAGAATAAGCATGGTGATTAACTGCATAATTCCCATAATACTAATCTTTTCATATAGTTGTTCCATTGTCAGACTGCCTAAAATTTCAAACAAAACCCAATTTTCTTCCAATGTACACAGGAAACCCATTTTTTTAAATGTGGAAAAAATTTGTCTTTTAAATAGTTTCCTTTATGACTTACCAAATCTGCGTAGAACAGTAGAAATCCGAGCGAATTTCAAAACAGCCACCTAGAGTCCTAGGTGTAAATCCAGAGAGAGAGAGAGAGAGAGAGAGAGAGAGAAACAGAGAGACAGAGAGAAAGCAAGAGAGAAAGCAAAAGCGAAAGTGAAAGTGAAAGCGAAGGGGTAGCCGGCTAAAGCTTAAAGCCAGCCACTTGTTCCCTCCTGAGCCTAGTCAAGGCTTGGCTTTACAGGCAGGGGCCCTGTTTAGCAGGGCAGGCCTGAGCTGTTTGTAGCACTGGCTTTAAGCAAGCAGCTCACAGTCCAGCCTGAGCCCAAGCAGACCTGGGCCGGGGCTAGGGAGCCGGCTGCTCCGGCTAGGGAGCCGGCCCCAAGCAGTTTTTAATGGATTCTTGTCACGTTGGGCGCCAGATGTAGATGTAACCAATCGTATTATTAAAATAAGAAACACAGAGCCAAGGTAAAAGAGAAAAGCCGAGAGGTCAGAGCTCAGAGATAAAATCTTACCTCCTGCAGTGCTCCTAGCTTCCCCGAGAGAGGGAGGTACTTCCTCTGTCCCTGTTTAAATAATCTTTCTGTTCTGCCTTCTCATTGGTTGTAAACCCAACCACATGACTGCCTCATCACTGCCTGTAAGTACCGCCCTCCAGGTCTTAAAGGCGTATGTCTCCAATACTGGCTGTATCCCTGAACACACAGAAATCTACCTAGCTCTTCTAACCACCACGCTCTTACTATGGCTCTAATAGCTCTGACCCCAGGGCAACTTTATTTATTAACATAAAATTAAAATAACATTTCAGTACAAATAAAATATCACCACAATCTCCTATGCCAATGCGTTCAAGATTACTTTCTACTTTCTCTTCTAGCAGGTTCAGAGTAGCTGGATTTATGTTGAGGTCTTTGATCCACTTGGACTTAAGTTTTGTGCACGGTGACAGATATGATTATATTTGCAGCCTTCTACACATTGATATTTAGTTATGCCAGCACCATTTGTTGAAGATGCTTTCTTTTTTTCCATTGTACACTTTTGGCTTCTTTGTCAAAAATTATATGTCCATAGGTGTGTGGGTTAATGTCAGGGTCTTCAATTTGATTCCATTGGTCCACTTGTCGGTTTTTATGCCAATACCAAGCTGTTTTTATTACTGTAGCTCTATAGTAGAGCTTGAAGTCAGGGATTGTGATGCCTCCAGAAGTTGTTTGATTGTACAGGTTTCTTTTAGCTATCCTGGGTTTTTTGTTCATCCATATGAAATTGAGTATTATTCTTCCCAGGTCTGTGAAGAATTGTGTTGGTATTTTGATGGGGATTGCATGGAATCTGTAAATTGCTTTTGGTAAGATTGCCATTTTTACAATGTTAACCCTGCCTATCCATGAGTATGGGAGATCTTTCCATTTTCTGACATCTTCTTCAAATTCTTTTTTCAGGGACTTAAATTTCTTGTCATAGAGGTCCTTCACTTGCTTGGTTAGTGTTACCCCAAGGTATTTTATGTCATTTTTGGCTATTGTAAAGGGTGATGTATCTCTAATTGCCTCTCAGCTTCTTTGTCCATTGCATATAGGAGGGCTACTGATTTTTGAGTTGATCTTGTATCCTGCTATGTTGCTGAAGGTGTTTATAAGCTTTATCAATTCCTGGGTGGAATCTTTGGGGTCACTCAAGTATACTATCATGTCATCTGCAAATAGGGAAAGCTTGACTTCTTCCTTTCCAATTTGTATCCCCTTAATATTCTTATGTTGTCTTATTGCTCTGGCTAGAACTTCAAGTACTATATTGAATAAGTATGGGGAGAGTGGACAGCCTTGCCTGATTCCTGATTTTAGTGGAATTGCTTTGAGTTTCTCTCCATTTAATTTGATGTTGGCTGTTGGCTTGCTGTAAATTGTCTTTATTATGTTTAGGTATGTTCCCTGTATTCCTGATCGCTCCAAGACTTTTATCATGAAGGGATGTTGGATTTTGTCAAATGCCTTTTCTGCATCTAATGAGATGATCATGTGGTTTTTTCTTTGAGTTTGTTTATATGGTATATTACATTGATGGACTTTCATATGTTGAACCACCCTTGCATCCCTGGGATGAAGCCTACTTGATCATGGTGGATAATTGTTCTGATGTGTTCTTGGAATCTGTTTGCCAGTATTTTATTGAGTATTTTTGCATCAATGTTCATGAGAGAGATCGGTCTGTAGTTCTCTTTCTTTGTTGCATCCTTGTTTGGTTTAGGAATCAGGGTAATTGTAGCCTCATAGAAGGAGTTTGGTAATGTTCCATCTGTTTCTATTATGTGGAACAATTTAGAGAGTATTGGTATTAACTCTTCTTAGAAGATCTGGTAGAATTCTGTGCTGAAACCATCTGGTCCTGGGCTTTTTTTTGGTTGGTAGACTTTTAATGACTGTTTCTATTTCCTTAGTGTTTAATGGGCTATTTAAATAGTTTATCTGATCTTGATTTAACTTAGGTATGTGGTATCTATCCAGAAAAATGTCCATATCTTTTAGGTTTTCCAGTTTTGTGGAGTAGAGGTTTTTGAAATATGACCTTATAATTCTCTGGATTTCCTCAATGTCTGTTGTTATGTCCCCCTTTTCATTTCTGATTTTGTTGATTTGGATTCTCTCTCTCTGTCTTTTGGTTAGTTTGGATAAGGGCTTGTCTATCTTGTTGATTTTCTCAAAGAACCAACTCTTTGTTTCATTAATTTTTTGTATTATTCTCTTAGTTTCTCATTTATTAATTTCACCTCTCACTTTGATAATTTCCTGGTGTCTATTCTTCCTGGAAGACTTTGCTTCTTCTTGTTCTACAGCTTTCAGGTGTGTGTTAAGTCACTAGTGTGGGATTTCTCCAACTTCTTTATGTGTGCATTTAGTGCTATGAATTTCCCTCTTAGCACTGCTTTCATAGTGTCCCATAAGTTTGGGTATGTGGTGTCTTCATTTTCATTGATCTCTAGGAAGTCTTTAATTTCTTTCTTTATTTCTTCCTTAACCCATTGGTGATTCACTTGAGCATTATTCAGTTTACATGAGATTGTAGGTTTTCTGTAGTTTTTGTTGTAGTTGAAATCTAATTTTAAACCATGGTGGTCTGATAGAACACAGGAGGTTATTCTAATTGTTTTGTATCTGTTGAGATTTGCTTTATGGCCAAGTATGTGGTCGATTTTAGAGAAAGTTCCATGGGGTGCTGAGAAGAAGGTATATTCTTGTAGTGGGTAGCCATTGCAGCTTGGATCTGGAAGTTCCAACCCCCATTGAGACTCTGGCAACTGTCACGCCTACGAGGCGGGGCGATGGGAGGTGCTGGAAACCCGAGAACTGGATGGGAGAGCGCTCTCTCTGGGCGCTCTCTCTGCGCCTGGACCCTGGACGGTGGAGATTGACTGTGCAGAGCTCCAGAGAACACCGCTGGATTGCGATACACCTTCCCCAGACCCCCGCAACCTATCCATTCCTTCATTTGTAAGTCATCCACTAAATAAATCTTCCTTTTAACTACGTGGAGTGGCCTTTATAATTTTCCCCAATATATTCTTTCATGTTAGGATGGAATGTTCTGTAGATATTTATTAGGTCCAATTGGGTCATGACATCAGTTAAGTCCTTTATTTCTCTGTTAAGTTTCGATTTGGGAGATCTGTCCAGTGGTGAAAGTGGGGTGTTGAGATCTCCCACTATTAATGTTTGGGGTTTTATATGTGGTTTAAGCTTTAGTAATGTTTCTTTTACATATGTGTGTGCCCTTGTGTTTGGGGCATACATGTTCAGAATTGAAACTTCATCTTGGTGTATCTTTCCTGTGATGAGTATGTAATGTCCTTCTTGATTTCTTTTGATTGATTTTAGTTTGAAGTCTATTTTGTTGGATATCAGGATGGCTACCCCTGCTTGTTTCTTAAGGCCATTTGATTGGAAAGTCTTTTCCCAGCCTTTTATTCTTAGGTAGTATCTGTCTTTAAATTTGAGATGTGTTTCTTGTATGCAGCAGAAAGATGGGTCCTGCTTTCGTATCCATTCTGTAAGTCTATGTCTTTTTATAGGTGAATTAAGTCCATTGATATTAAGGGATATTAATGACCAGTGATTTTTCATCCCTGTTATTTTCAGTGGTAGTGTGTCTGTACTTCTCTTCTTTGGGGTTTACTGTTTTGGCTTTATCTATTGCCTGTTTTTTTGAGTGTGTATCTGACTTCCCTCCGTTGGAATTTTCCTTCTAGTGCTTTCTGTAGGGCTGGGTTTGTAGATAGGTATTGTTTAAATCTGGCTTTGTCTTCGAATGTCTTGTTCCTTCCATCTATGATGATTGAAAGTTTTGCTGGGTATATTAGTCTGGGCTGACATCCATGGTCTCTTAGTGTCTGCATTACATCTGTCCAGGTCCTTCTGGCTTTCAAAGTCTCCATTGAGAAACCGGGTGTTATTCTGATGGGTTTACCTTTATAGGTCACTTGGCCTTTTTCCTTTGCTGTTCTTAATATTCTTTCTTTATTCTGTACATTTAGTTGTTTAATTATTATGTGTCGAGGGGACTTTTTTGGGGGGTCTAGTCTGTTTGGTGTTCTATAGGCTTCTTGTATCTTCATAGGCATTTCCTTCTTTAAGTTGGGAAAGTTTTCTTCTATAATTTTGTTGAATATATTTTCTGTGCCTTTAAGTTGGTATTCTTTACCTTCTTCTATCCCTATACTTCGTAGGTTTGGCCTTTTCATGGTGTCCCAAATTTCTTGGACATTTTGGTTCATGACTTTGTTGGCTTTAGTGTTTCCTTCGACTGTTGAAACTATTTATTCTACTGTATCTTCAATGCCAGAAATCCTCTCTTCCATCTTTTGCATTCTGTTGGTTATACTTGCATCTGAAGTTCCCGATCTTTTACTCAGGTTTTCTATTTCCAGCATTCCCTCTGTTTGTGTCTTCTTTATTTTTTCAATTTCCCTTTTCAGTTCTTGGACTGTTTTCTTTGTTTGTTTCATTGCTTTTTCATGATTTTCTTTCAGTGCTTTATTGTTTTCTTCCAGGACTTTATTGTTTTCTTGAAGGGCTTTATTGGTTTCTTCTAATTTGTTTGCCCTTTCCTCTAGTTGTTTACAGTGTTCTTCCAATTTTCTTGTCTTTTCCTCTACACAAGCCTCTACTTTCTTCATGAAGTTACTCATAAGGCTACTTTCTTCTGCTTCTTCCAATTTTTGGTATTCAGGTCTAGATGTTGGAGGCGGGCTATGTTCTGGTGATGCTGTATTGCTCTTCATTTTGTTGTATGTACTTCTTCCTTGACGTCTGCCCATCTCCTTGTGGTTCCTTCTTGGTCTTATCAGTGTACTTGTTTCAGAAAAAGCTGACAGATTCAGGAAGACTCTCTCTCTTGTCCAAAAGGGATTTCTCTTGTCCAACTCTGGTCTCTGGTCCAGAAGGGAAGTCAGGGGCAGGACCCCAATTTCATTTTATAAAGCCGCACTTATCCTGATACCCAAATCAGATAAAGACTACAAAAAAAGAGAATTTCAGACCAATTTCCCTTATGAACATAGGTGCAAAATTCTTAATACAATACTTTTAAACACAATGCAAGAACACATAAAAAAAATCAACTACCATGATCAAGCAGGCTTCATCCCAGCAGTACAGAAATAGCTTAGTATACATAACTTCAGAGTTGCAAATCCATCATATAAACAAACTGAAAAACAAATGCCACTTTAGATGATTTAGATGCAGAATAGATTTTTAACAAAAATCAACACCCCTTCATGATAAAATCCTGAGAGGTTAGGGATACAAGGAACACATCTCAATATAATAAGGCAGATTAAAGCAAGCCAATACCCAATATCGCCATAAATACAGAGAGATTCAAAGTAATATTACTAAAATAAGGAACAAGACAAGGGTGTTCAGTCTTTCTGTACCTATTTAAGAGTGTACATGAAGTCTTAGCTAGAGCAATAAGACAACTAGAGGAGATCAGAATTATACAAATAAAAAAGGAAGAAATCAAAGTATCTTCATTTACAGATAATATGTTTGCAAACTTAAGTGACCCAAAAAATTCTATTGGGATACTCCTACAACTGATCAACACTTTCAATATTGTAGCAGTATGCAAAATTAAATCACAGAAATCAGTAGCCCTCCTTTATACAGTGGAACAAACAGACTGAGAAAGAACTCAGGGAAACACATTCTTCATAATAGCTAAAACAATATATAATATCTTGGGGAATCTCTAACCAAGCAAGTAAAAGATCTTTGCTGATCTTGAAAGGTCAATTTTCAGCTTCATATGGATACATAAAACACTCAGGATAATTAAAACAATCTGGAATAATGAAAGAAGTTCTGAATCTATGACCATTCCCGTTTTCAAGCTGTTTTGCAGAGCTGTAGTAATAAAAACTGGATAGTATTGACACAGCAGACATATTGATCTATTGAATTAAATTGAAGACCTTGACATAAATTCACATACATATGGACATCTAATTTTTAATAAAGAAGCCAGAAACACAAGAAAGCATCTTCAATAAACATTGCTGGTCAAACTTGAGGGCTGAATGTAGAAAAATCCAAATAGACCAATAATAATTACCCTACCTAAAACTCATATCTAAATCAATCAAAGACCTCAATATAAGCCAGATACAATGAAGCTGTTAGAAGAGATGGAGGGTAATAGTCTTTAACTCATTGGCATAGGAAAAACTTTTCTTAACATAACACTATTTCCACAGGCACTATAATCAAAAATAAACAAGTGGTTCTCATGAAACTGTGATGTTTCTGCATAGCAAAGGACACTATCATTCAGACAAAGCAATCTACAGAATGGTAAAAGATTTTTATCAATTCCACATCCAATAGAGAACTAGTATACAAAATATTTAAATAACTTTAAGAAACTCAAAGTAACTGAATTTTTTTAAATTGGAAGTACAAATATATGTATATTTTGATATAAAGTAACTGAATTTTTAAAAGGTGAACCTGCCCATAGAATATTTTTGACCCCTCTGTTACCCCAACAGATCTCATTCCCCAAGTTCATCTCTAATGCTGTAACAGAACACCAATTGCAGCCTCCCTTCAGCCACTGGTTTCTGTTTCCAAGCCCTAACATAATGCATATATCCCTTGCTCAACGACAAGCAATGCCTGCCAGAAGACCAAGCAGCCTGCCTGCAGACCTTCTCTACTCTATCTGTTCCCAGAGAGCAGTGGTTATCAAAAGCTTCCTAATAATGTAATGCTTTAGTAGTTTCTTATGCTGTGGCTTTGGTGATCCCCAGCCATAACATTATTTCACTGATATTTCTTAACTCTAATTTTGCTATGAAATGGATCATAATGTAAATATCTAATATGCAGGTTTTCTGTTATGTGACCCCCAAAGTGGTCAGAACTCAGAGTTGAGAACTGCCATCAGAAACTCAGATGCCTAGACTCCAGCATAAGAACACAATTAATAACAGTGAGGATAATGTATCCACTAGAGCCAAGCTATTCTACCACAGCATGTACTGAATACTCCAACATAGCTAATACACAAGAAAAATAACTTTAAACCAACTATATGAAGACATTATAGTGCCTTAAAAGAGTAAATCCCTCAGAAAAATTCAGTAAAATAACAACAAATAATGGGAGGAAATGAGTAAGTTCCTTAAAGAAAGCCAGGAAAACACAAACAAACAAACAGTTAAAGGAAACAAATAAAACTGTTCAAGACATGAGAATGGAAATAGAAGCAATAAAGAAAACACAATCTGCCTTGTGGTTGTGTTGCACAGCTTTAATCCCAGCACTTGGGTGCTGTGGGATGGTCTGTATGTCAAATTTCTCTGATTAGTCAATAAATAAAACACTGATTGGCCAATGGCTAGGCAGGAAGTATAGGCAGGACTAACAGAAAGGAAAAAAGAAAAATAAGGAAGGCAGAAGGAGTCACTGCCAGCCGCCTCCAGGACAAGCAACATGTGAAGATGCCAGTAAGCCACAAGCCACGTGGCAAGGTATAGATTTATGGAAATGGATTAATTTAAGCTATAAGAACAGTTAGCAAGAAGCTTGCCACGGCCATACAGTTTGTAAGCAATATAAGTCTCTGTGTTTACTTAGTTGGGTCTGAGCAGCTGTGGGACTGGCAGGTGACAAATAATTGTCCTGACTGTGGGCAAGGCAGGAAAACTCTAGCTACACTTGGGAGGCAAAGTCAAGCAGATCTCTGTGAGTTCATGGCCAGCCTGGTCTATAGAGATAGTTCTTTCACAACCAGTGCTTTTATGTAAAGAAATCTCATCTCAAAAAATAAAAAAATAAAATGAAAAGAAAACACAAACTGAAGGAATTCTGAAAATAAAAAATTAGGAAAAAATAGAGGAAATTGAACAGGAACCACAGAGATAAGCTTCACTAACAGAATAACAGAGATGGAAGAAAAAATTTCAGGACATGAAGGGACCAGTAGAATAAATGAATACATCAGCTAAGGAAATGCTAAATCTGAAAAACTCCTGACATAAAACATACAGGAAATTTGGGACACCATGAAAAGACCAAACCTAAAAAAATAGGAATAGTTAAGCCAGGCGGTGGTGGCGCACGCCTTTAATCCCAGCACTCGGGAGGCAGAGGCAGGCGAATCTCTGTGAGTTCGAGGCCAGCCTGGGCTACCAAGTGAGTTCCAGGAAAGGCGCAAAGCTACGCAGAGAAACCCTGTCTTGAAAAAAACAAAAAAAAATAGGAATAGAAGAAGGAGAATACCAGTTTGAAGGCTCAAAAAATATTTTTAAAAAATCATAGAATAAATTCTCCCAAACCTAAAGAGTAAGGTGTCTATGAAGATAAAAGTACAAAGAAAACTAAAAAGATTGGACCTGAAAAGGAAAGCCCCTTGCAACATAATAATAAAAACACTGAACATATAGAGCAAAGAATGAATATTAAAAGCTGCAAGGGAAAAAGACCAAATAACATATAAAGGCAGATATAATATAATTACATCTGAATTCTCAATGGAGACTCTTAAAGCCAGAAGGGATTGGAGAGATTCATTGCACACTCTACAACAGATGCTAGCTCAGAGTACTACAAGCAGCAAAATTTTCAATCACCATAGTTGGAGAGAATAAGATATTCCATGATAAAGTCACATTTATATAGTAACTATATACAAATCCAACCCTACTCAAGGTAAGAGTAGGAAAACTGCCACCTATGGAGGTTAAATACACTCATGAAACAACAGGAAATATATAATCTCTAACCAGTAAAATCAAAAGAACAGAATCTCTCTCATACACATATACAAACACACACAAATGTACCCATACACATAATTACACACATACCACCATATGACCACAGCCACCATTAACAAAATAACAGGAATTGACAATCATTGGTCTTTGCTATCTCTCATTATCAATGGTTTCAGTTCCCCAATAAAATGACACAGACTGACTGAATGGATGGGAGATCTCTATCCATCCTTCTCCTGCATCCAAGAAATACACCTTAACATCAAGGATAGATATTATCTCAGAGCAAAAGGATGAAAAATGATATTCGAATCATGTGGACATAAGAAGCAAACTGTTATAAGCATTCTAATATCTCTCAAAATAGATTTCAAACCCAAACTAACTAAACAAGATAGTAGAGGAAATTTCATATTCATCAAAGGAAAAAAATCCATAAAAATTTTGTCTCAGTTGTTAACATCTATGCCTCAAACACAATGACACCCACTTTTGTAAAAGAAACACTAAGATAGCTTAAATCACAATTTATCCTAATACACTGATAGTGGTTGAATTCAACACTCAAATGTCACCAATGGACAGGTAATCAGACAAAAATAACAAAGAAATTATAGAGCTAAGAGATTTATAAACCAAATGGGTATGACAGATATGTATATAACATCTCAAAAAATGACAAAAGAATATACCCTTTTTATTGTGACACAAAGCAAATATCAACAGATACAAAAAATAACAGAAGTAAATCCTTACATTCTTCCAGACTACAATGAATTAAAGTTGGATATATAAAAAAATGAGAGAAACAACAGATATCTTACAAATTGTTGAAAACTGATCAACTGTCTACTGAATGAAAAATTGGAGAAAATAGAGAAAGCAATTAAAGACTTTCTTGAATTAAATGAAAATAAATGTACAGCATACACAAACTGATGTGAAGCAATGAAAGTGGTAATAAGAGGAAAGTTCAGAGCACCAAGTGCCTACATAAAAAAAAAATCAGAGAGATTGCATACTAACAATTTTAACTGCACACCTGAAATCTCTAGAATAAAAAGAAGCAATCACACTCAAGCATAGAAGATGGCAAGAAATAGTCAGAGAATTGAAATCAATAAAATAGAAACAGAGAGAATAATTTAAAAAATCAATGGAACAAAGAGATGATTCATGAAGAAAATCAACAAGATAGAAAAACTCCTATCCAACCTAACTAAAAGACAGAGAAAGAATATCCAAATTAACCAAATCAGAAAGGAAAAGGAAGCATAAGAACAAACATGGAGGAAATCCCAAGTATCATAAGGACAAAGTTTTAAAATCTATACTTCACTAAATTATAAAATCTAAAGAAAATTGATATTATTGTTTATAGGTACCACTTATCAAAATTGAATCAAAATCCGATAAACAATATAAATTGGACTATAACCCTTAGTAAAACATAGGCAGTCATTAAAAGTCTCCAAACCAAAAAGGTCCAGGGAAATAGGGTTTTATGGATGAATTCTGCCAGACTTTCAAAAAGAGTTTGCATCAATACCCCTCAAGTTATTCTACGAAGTAGAAATAGAAGGAATATTGTCTATTTAATTTTATTAAATCAGTTCCCTGATATTCAAACCATATAAAGGCCCAGCAAAGAATGGTAATTACAGACCATTTTCCCTTATAAACACATATAGAAAAAAAAACTTAATAAAATGTTTCCAAACCAAGTCAAAGAACCCATCACAAAGATCATCCACCAGGCCCAAGTAGATTTCATCCCAGATCTGCAAGGGTAGTGCAAAGTATGAAAATCAGTCAATGTAATACACCATATAAATAAACTGAAAGTAAAAATGTCATAATCATCGCATTTCATGCAGAAAAGGTCTTTGTAAAAATCCAACACCATTTTATGATAAAAGTCCTAGAGATGTAAGTGACAGAAGGAAGATACCTAAATATAGTAAAATCAATTTACAGCAAGTATATAAATAACATCAAAATAAATGGACAGATACTCTAAGAAATTCCACTAAAATCATAAAACAATCAGATTGTCCACTCTCTACATACAAATATCTCTATATATTGAAGTACATCCTATTTGAATTATTAACTACAGAAATAAAACAATTGAAGGAGATCAAGAGGATACATATTGGAAAGGATAAAGTCAAAGTGTCTTTATTTGAAAATGATAATGATAACATTCATAAGTGATATTAAAATCTCCATCAGGAAACTAAACAGGAATTCTGACCTGAGAAACACTTTCAGCAAAGTGGCTGGATACATGATTAACTCAAACACATCAGTATCACTTCCATTCTATACACAAATGACAACTGAATTGAGAAAGAAATCAAAGAAACAGCATCTGCTGTGGGATGGTCTTTCTGTACACTATGAATATCTGTTCCTCTCATTGGTTAATAATTAAAGCTGTTTTGGCAAATAGCCCAGCAGAATTAGGTTTGGAGATACAATCAAACTGAAGACAGAGATTAAAAAGGCCAGCGTCAGGGAGACACTAGCCAGCCACCAAGAAAGCATGACATGTAGAAAATGAGGTAACAAGCCAAGAATCATGTGTCAAAGCATAGATAAGAAATATGGGTTAACTTAAATATAAGAGCTAGTTAGCAATAAGCCTTAGCTACAGGCCAAGCATTTATAAATAATATAAGCATTTGAGTGATTATTTTGAAATGGCTTCAGAATGGATGAGGCAGGAAAGAAACATCCATTTACAAACATCTCTCACAACAGCCTCAAATAATACAAAATAACTTGGGGTAACTCTAACCAAGCATGTGGAAGACTTGTATGACAAGCTTGAAAACAGACTTTGAAGATTTCAGAAGGTTCAATATCTTCCATGCTCACAGATAGGTAGGATTTACATAGTAAAATTGGGCATTATAATCTACAGATTGTGTACTCTTCAGAATTCCAACAGAAGTCTATATAAACTTTGAAAGGATAATGCTCAACTTCATAAGGTGTATTAGTTAAGGTTTTTATTGCTGTAATAAAACATCATGACTAAAAAGCAAGTTAGAGAGGAAATATTCTATTCGGCTTACTCTCCTACCATTCTGGTTATTAGTGAGCCTGGATATGTCCAAAGAACCAACCATCTTGCCGAGAAAAGAAGGCAGGTGCGAAACTTGGTATTTCATAGTGAGTGGCAGAGCCAGCAATGGAGAGAGGCCTCATGTCTGGTAATGGGAATCTGGGTTGGAAACAGATCTATGGAAAAGACCCAAGGTAACCATTCAAATGGAAATATAAGAAGCCCACATTAAGTTGCAGTCCATCAGGGAAGACTGGCAGGTAAGCCTCTCCACCAACATCCCCCACTGGAGCCCGAAACCTACAAGACCCACTCCCTCTCCCAAATCCACCCATTCTACTCACACCTCAGCAGCTCCCTGAGACACAGAATCCAGCTCTGATTTGACCAAGAGGTGAGTGACTCTTCTCCCACCCAGAGAGTCCTGCATCAAGGACCTAACCCCTGAGGCACAACCCGTGCTCCCCCTACCAATCACTGCCCCATTTTCAGGCTAACAGGGAAGACTCCAGCAGGTAGGTATCCCCATCAAAAGCCCCCATCAGACCCTGCAGTCTACAAGTCCCATTCCCTCCTCAAAACCCATCCATTGCGCTGAAGGTAGGCTCATTTGGGGTCACCATTGTGGATGCCTGGTAACTTCTCTAGTGCCAAGTTTCTCCCTATCCAATGTTTTCTCCCTCTATCAAAATATCTCTTTCATTGCTTTCCTACTTCATCCCTGTTCCAACTCAACCATCACATTCCTTTATGTTCTCATCTCCCATCCTCTACCTTCTATTGCTCTCCTCATTCCCAGTTTACTCAGGAAATCACATCTGTTTCTCCTTCCCAGGGTGATTTATGGGTCCCTCTTAGGGTCCTCCTTTTTACCAAGCTTCTCTGGAGTTGTGGGTTGTAGTCTGGTTATCCTTTGCCTCACATCTAGTATCCACATATGAGTGAGTATGTACCATGTTTGTCTTTCTGAGTCTGGGTCACATCACTCAGGAAGGTATTTTCTAGTTCCATCCATTTGCCTGCAAAATTTATTTCATTGTGTTTTTAATGCTAAGTAGCATTCCATTGTGTATAAGTACCACATATTCTTTATCCATTCTTGGTTTAGCAGCATCTAAGTTGTTTCCAGGTTCCGGCTATTTATTACAAATAATGCTTATATGAACCTAGTAGAGAAAGTGTCCATGTGGTATGATTGGGCATTCTTTGGGTATATGCCCAAAGTGGTATCATTGGGTCTTGAGGTAAACTGAATCCCAATTTTCTGAGAAACAACTATACTGATTCTGAAGTGATGCTACAAGTTTCCACTCCCATGATCAGTGGAAGAACGTTCCCCTTGCTTCACAAGCTCTCCAAAATAAGCTGTCAGAAGTGTTTGTGATCTTATTTATTCTGACAGGTGTAAGATGGTATCTGAGAGTTGTTTTTATTTGCATTTTCCTGATGACTAAGGATGTTTTTTTATCTCTTCCTTGGCCCATTGGTGATTCAATTGAGTATTATTCAATTTCCGTGAGATTGTGAGCTTTCTGTAATTTATGTTGTTGTTGAATTATAACTTTGGGCCATGGTGGTCCAATAAGATACAGGAAGCTATTTCAATTCTTTTGTATCTGTTGAGATTTGCTTTGTGAAAAAGCATGTGGTTGATTTTAGAGAATGTTCTACTGGGTGCTGAGAAGGTATATTCTCTTATGTTAGAGTGGAATATTCTGTAGATATCTATTAAGTTCACTTGAATCATAATTCCTGTTAGTTCCCTTATTTCCCTGTTAAGTTTCTGTCAGGCACACCTGTCCATTGGTGAGAGTGGGGTGTTGAAGTCTCCTACTTCTAGTGTATGGGGTTTGATGTGTGATTTTAATCTTTAGTAATGTTTCTTTTACAGATGTGGGTGCCCCTATATTTGGGGCATAAATATTCAGAATTGCAGACTTCATTTTGTCAGATTTTCCCTGTGAGATAAATATGCAATGTCCTTCCCGACCTTTTTCAATTGTTTTTTTTTTAATTCTATTTTATTAGATATTAGGATAGCTACACCAGCTTGCTTCTTAAATCAATTTGATTGGAAAGTCTTTTCCTAGCCTTTTATTCTGAGATAGTGTCTGTCTTTGAAGTTGAGGTGTGTTTCTTGTATGCAGTAGAAGAATGGATCTTGTTTTTGTTTCCATTCTGTTAGCCTGTGTCTTTTTATATGTGAATTGAGACCATTGATATTAATGGATATTAATGAACAGTGATTGTTAATTCCTGTTATTTTTGGTGGTAGTGTTGTATGTTTCCCCTCTTTGTTATTTGTTGGTGTGGGACTATTTATTGCCTGTGTTTTCATGGGTATATCTAACTTCCTTAGGTTAGATTTTTTTTCCTTGAAGTGCTTTCTGTAGTGCTGTATTTGTGGAGAGATATTGTTTAAACCTGGTTTTATCATGGAATATTTTCTTTACTTCATCTATGTTGATTGAGAGTATAATAGTCTGGGTTGCCATCCATGGTCTTTTAGTGTTTTCATAACATCTGTCCAGGACCTTCTGGCTTTTAGAGTCTCCATTGAGAAATCAGGTGTGATTCTTATGGGTCTGCCGTTATATGTTACTTGGGCTTTTTCCTTTACAGCTCTTAATATTTTTTCTTTATTCTGTATGTTTAGTGGTTTAATTATTATGTGGCAAGGGGACTTTTTTGGGATTCAGTCTATTTGGTGTTCTATAACCTTCTTGTATCTTTATAGGCATTTTATTCCTTAGGTTGGGAAAGTTTTCTTCTATGATTTTGTTGAATGTATTTTCTGTGTCTTTGAGTTGTTATTCTTCTCCTTCTTCTATCCCTATTATTCTTAGGTTTGGTCTTTTCATGGTGTCCCGAATTTCCTGGACATTTTGGGGCATAACTTTGTTGGCTTTAGTGTTTTCTTTGACTGATGAATATATTTTCTCTATGGTATCTTCAATGCCAGATATCCACACTTCCATCTCTTGTATTCTGTTGGCTATGCTTGCATCTGCAGTTCCTGTTCATTTACTCAGATTTTCCACTTCCAGCATTAGCTCAGTTTGCTGTGGGATGTTCTGTATGGCAAATGTGTTGCTCTGATTGGTCAATAAATAAAACACTGATTGGCCAGTAGCTATGCAGGAAGTATGGGTGGAATAACAAAGAGGAAAAAAAAAGAACAGGAAGGCAGAAGGGATCACTGCCAGCCACTACCAGGACAAGCAGAATGTGAAGATGTCGGTAAGCCATGAGCCATGTGGCAAGGTATTTATTTATGGAAATGGATTAATTTAAGCTATAAGAAAGGTTAGCAAGAAACCTGCCATGGCCATACAGTTTGTAAGCAATATAAGTCTCTGTGTTAACTTGTTTGGGTCTGAGCAGCTGTGGGACTGGTGGGTGACAAAGATTTGTCCTGACTGTGGGCAAGGCAGGAAAACTCTAGCTACATCAGTTTGTGTCTTCTTTATTGTTTCAATTTCAGTTTTCAAATCTTGAACTGTTTCCCTCACTTGTTTAATTGCTTTCTCTTGGCTTTCTTTAAGGGATTTACTAAATTCTTCACAATTTTTGTTTGACTTTTCCTTGATTTCTTTAAGGGAATTTTTCATTTCCTATTTTAAGATCTCTAATATCTTCTTAAGGTCATTTTAAGCTCAGTTTCTTCTGTTTCTGCTGTGTTAGGATGTTCAGATCTTGCTGATGTAAGTTCTGATGGAGCCATATTGTTTTTTATGTTGTTGACTGTATTTTTGCACTGGTGTCTCTACCCATCTCTTTCTCCACTTGGTGCAATTGGAGTCTGTGTCTGATGGAGCCTCTCTTGGTCTCATTGATACTCTTGGTCCAGTGGGAGCTCTTGGTCTAACTGGTGTTGATGGACTCTTTGTCTCACGAGGCAGCTCTTAGTCCAATCTCCCACTGGCAGGGTCTGTCTCAGGGAACACTTGCAGTCTCGGAATGTGGGTGAGATTTGGGGTTGTATGGCTTGTGGGTTACAGGGTGTGATGAGGAAGGAGGCCTGCCTATTGGGTTGAGGCTGGGACTGCATTGGGTGGTGGTGTGGGGGCACAGGGTTGTGCCCTTGAGCCCCACCTAGACAAAGACTCATCTCTTAGTCCAATTGGGTTCTGGCAGTCTCTGTTTCAGGGAACAGTTGCAGTCTCTAAGGGTGAGTGGGATTTGGGGGAGGTGGGGCTTTTGGTTTGCAGGGTCTGGTAGGGGACTGTGGTAGTCTGACCTATCTGCAGGAAGTGTGCCTATTGGCTTGAGACTGGGATTGCAATGGGTGGTGGTGTGGGGGTGCAGGATTGTGCCCCTGGGCCCCACCTAGACTTTTACTCACCTCTTAGTCCCATTGTACACTGGCATGCTTTGTGATTCTATACTTTAGAGACAAAAAAGACTCCACCAAAAAGCTTAGTGATGATAAACTTACAGTAAAATATTTACAAAATTAAAACACACCTATCATTAGCCCTGTTATACACCAATGATACCAGTGTGAGGTATATGCATAGATGATAGATTGGTAGATGATAAATAGATAGATAGATGATAGATTAGATAGATAGATAGATAGATAGATAGATAGATAGATAGATAGATAGATGATAGATAGATAGATGATAGATATAGACAGAGATAGAGAGAGAGAAAGAGAGAGATGATAGAGAGATAGATAGATAGATAGATAGATAGATGATAGATAGATAGATGATAGATATAGACAGAGATAGAGAGAGAGAAAGAGAGAGATGATAGAGAGATAGATAGATAGATAGATAGATAGATAGATAGATAGATAGATAGATAGATAGATAGATGATAGATAGATAGATAGATAGATGATAGGCAGAGTAGTTTAGATAAATCATCTAATGTATCCCATGCTTTTTTTTTGCAAAGCTATGTAGAAAGAATGACTTTGAATATTATATTGTGATCTTTATAATGGTATATCAGGAGCAGGCAGGGATATTCTTGCTTCCAGAAAAACAAGCAATGACAACACAAGCCAAAACAAGGAGTCAGCTAAAGAGTTTCAGGTGTGAGCAGAGAGAGCAGATATCATTGGGGACCAGAGATGGCAAACAGTAAAGTTTGCAATCACAGTTACTGTAATAGTTCTAAAAAGATTCTCATAGTTAGTACCCAAGACTAACCACCTTCACTGACTGCCTCCAACTATGTTTTATTTTCTAGAGCTTGTATAGTCTTTCTCATAAATGCCACAACTGGGATATAACATCAAATAACAATGCTTCTTAAGAGATCTTTTATATTTGAGACTTGTAAGTAAAGAACTTTGGTTCTGTGAGTGTATGCTAGATATAGGATGGGGGGAAAGTGAACAAGATAATGATAATTCTTTGAGCTCCAGAAGGAGAGGGTGGAAGTCTATGTGATTTGGTTAAAAACTAATATTAAGAAAATGATATTGTCTCTAGAGTCATGGGTGAAGGGTCAAGAGTATACAATAGGATCATGGAGGAGTTGCAGATGCCTAAATGTTGAGCACCATAGCATTCAGGAGGGAGTGGGACACAAAGGATATAGAGGATAGGGTAAAGTATTTGATTTGTGAGGAGACTCAGGACATGAGAATGAAAGAATGAAATGATGAATAACCAAATCACTGCTGATTTGGTTATATTAAACACAGTTGTATCCAAAGAATTCACAGAGGCACAGCAGAGATGAGAAGGAAGAGACAGTAAGAGATGATGGATTCATGTTAAATTTTCGTATGTCACAGAGGGAGAAAGATAATGGATATAGATATTTTTTGACAATGATCACATGAGACCTCTGAACATTTTTGTGATCCTAGATTTTGTTCTATGGTACAAGTAGTCACCAAGATTTAGAAAGTATATTGCATAAATACCTGCTGTTCTGAACTCAAATCTTGCCTGTGATGAGTTGTTTGCATAGTAACAGGTGTCAATATGCCAAGGGTCTTTCACATATGAGTGTTAGATCTCAAACCATATGATATATCACAGCCTGTCTTTGGAAGTTGCCATGTTGTAAGACGCATTATTTTGTATAATTAATGTGCTGTAACATAGATGATGTAACAAGAAAATATGTGCCATGCAATGTCCAAATTTCTCCTTCTAGGCAACAGTATAGGACTATCCAGATGGGCAGAACCTATAGACCCATCAATGTCATCATCTCAGTCTCAGATCACAACATGCACAGCGAGACATGCTCAGGCTGATGGAGCGGGTACTCAAATTCTTTTTTGCAGTAGTTAGGCTTACCAACTCTATCTGTAAAGATTCCAAGAGATGCTTATCATGACCTCTACACTCTCATCAATTATTTGAAAGCACAGATTCTCATAACCTCCTGAACCCAGACCTAGAAGCATCTGTGCTGGATAACTTTCATACTGCTGGAGAAAGCTAAACAGGCTTTACCCATTTGCTGGATCCTGAATGCTTTAATACTAACTTACAAAACAAAATACACCCATTGGTGCAGTGGTAGCTTGATGGTCACCATGAAGCTTCATCCAACTGGATAGTTTTCACAGTGCTGGAAGTAATCATAAATCATATCCACATGGAAATCTCAGAGTTTCCTACTGAAATAGTGTTATGACCATTGTTGGAGTAAGCATCCACTTTATAGTTGAAATGAAGGCTTATTGGCAAAATAGAACCCATGCCTAGTACCAATATTAGGGACAAGACTGTGTGGCTGAAGGGTCCACAGACCCTGGGGGAAAACTTAATACTATTATTCTGCTAAAGTGACATGGTAGTAAACTGACCTCGAAGCTCCTATCTTATAGTGATGGATTAAAAACTCTCTCAACCCTCATCAAAGAAGCTTCTTTTTTTCAGTCTATGGTGATTGACACAGAAGTCAACAATCATTCAAGATGATGGGAATGAATGACTCTGGAAGGCCCAGCTAAAAATGGGACATTTATATCACATCTCTTTCTGCAAAGACTTAGCAATCATCCTGAATGAAGAGGCAGAAAGAATGTAAGAACTAGAGGTGGCACATGAGTCAAAGAAAACAGATTTTGTCCAGACAGAACATGGCATTTGCACACAAGAATACAACTGTGATGGCAGTACTCAGAAAACATGAAAGTGATCAACCTAGACAAAATCCTAGCACAGTGGAGGTGATCAGATTGTCCAACACCTAGTAGAAGATGGCTACAGATGACTTCTGGGAGAGGATGTGTTGGATTTCTTTAATGATTCGAACTTTGAGAGGCTAACAATGCTTCCATATATTTCCCTACACTAGGAAAAAAATAGTATGAGTAAGTAGACTCTTGGTTATTTTTTGTTTTGTTTTGTTTTTAAGAAACACAAGAAATTCAGAGGGAAGAGTGATGGCTGGTTACAAAAGTGCTTTGCAAGGAGATAATGTGAGGTGGACTTGACTAAAAGGTATATGAATGTATGAAGTAGCAAAAGAGACATTAAATAGTAAATGTTACAAATCTATATAAAAGTACTAAGTTGGTTTGATTTTGGAAGAAGGCAGAGAAGCCTAGATCCAATGAGACATAGAGACTTCTGTAAATTTGTCATGAATCTGAACCCAACATTTCTAGTACCTTCCACAGGAGACCCAGTCAGCTTTCAAGGATCATGAAAACTTAACATCTCTTCAAAGCACCTTTTCTCTTTGGAGATATCCATGAGAAACTCTTAAGTGCCTTTTTACACTAACAGCTGAAAAAAGTTTCATAAATGATTTTGTCTCCCAAAGCTAGTACTGTCATTACCAATACAAGTGACATGAAAATTGTTATTCTGGGGGGAGGTGAGATAACAGAGTCACAGATCTTTATCTCAGGCTTGAGATGCCTCCCTCTTCCATGTTACTAGTTATTATGAAGTCAGGACACCTACAGTGAGCCCGCCACACTACAGAAGCAAGAAGTCAGATGAGTACTGTATATTTCAGAGTGTGCTGGAGAGCCAACAAAGAACAGAAGCCTTTGTAAGTACTCATGTCTGGTAATGGAAATCTGGAGTCAAAACAGATCTGTGGAAGAGACAGAGAAGCTACAAGAATTATTACATGGTTAAGCAGTGGGTGAGAAAGAATGAAGTGTTCCTAACCTTGTGCCAGTACCAGTAGGTTCTTGATACAATGTAAGTCCCTCACTGAGAGTGACTTTGGGTAACACTAGGGTAATACGGCCCATCTGTGAAGATGCTGAAGGATTGTGATAATAAGTCAACGTGATAATTCACTTTGCCTTACATACGTAGAATGACTTTGCAGATATTATTGTTATAGGTGAACTTAACTGGTTTCACATCCACACTAAAAATTAGAGTGGAAATATCAGAAGCACACAAATATGGGAAGGCACAGGATGTGAATCTGATTCTGGAGTAAAATGTATTCTCATGTGACAGTATACTTATGAGCTATAGTTGCAATAACTTTGTCTGCATTGAGTGACCCCAGGTACAGTGATTGTTGGAAACATCACTTTTGAACTTGGGAAGGTAACAATGAAGGGAAGTCCAAGTATAAGTATCAGGTAAGGACAGCCTGGTCCAAATGTGTCTTTGAGTTATCTCCCCTGGTTTATTCATACTTCAGTGTTAAGCATGCCTTGAGGTCAACCCTTACCTCACTGTTTATTGTTGTTGCTAATGAAACACATGGCCTTGTGAATAGAGGACTTGATACAATGTAAGTCCCTCACTGAGGGTGACTTTGGGTAATACTAGGGTAATACAGCCCATCTGTGAAGATGCTGAAGGATTGCAGTAATAAGTCAATGTGATAATTCACTTTGCCTTACATACATAGAATGACTTTGCAGATATTATTGTTTGTATACAAACAGGGCTACGTCCCTCACCTTGTTTGTATCCCCACTTAGTTCTTTATTTCAGTTTGGAAAATGTTTGTGTTTTCACATTTTTCAGATTCCTTTTTAGGTATCTCACATACATGTCCTCCATTTGAGTGAATTATAAATTCTATTATAATAGTTTTATCAATATAATAAATAAATACAGAATTTTAAATGGAATATTGGAGTTACTAAAATTAGTAACTTAACTTTCTTCTTATATTATTTCAGCAGACATTGGTATTTCATCTTGCATAACGTACAGAACAATGTTCTTAGTAATTCATCTATAGCCTTTACCCATCAATGACAACAATGTGTATTTCTGGGGGTGTCATAAATATCTTGTCGATCTTGTGCTTTTGACATGAAACTGGGAGATTGTAAAGCTTTCTGTCATATCATATCATATTGAGAACACTGCATTTTAGTAAAATATTGAAAACTTTATTAGCACTTGGCATTTGCTTCTGAAATAAACCATTATGAGAAAATCAAACTTATTTTTTAAAAGATGTATACATCTATTTTGGTTTTGTGTGCATGAATGTTTTTCCTGCATACACTTGTATGCACTATGAGAATGCAGTGTATGCAGAGGACAGAAGGGGACGTGTGAATACTAGGGAACTGGAGTTGCAGTTAATTGTGGATCATTATGTGAGTGTTGGTAACCAAACCCAGGTCCCCTGAAACAACAATAAATGTTGTTTGCCACTGAGAAATCTCTCTAGTCTCGTGAATTAAAACTTTCTACTGCTAAAAGCATATGACAAAATACCAACAAAGACAACAAAATGTCAAGTGGGGAACACAAATTGCATATAGCACTGGAGTGTATTTGAGAAAAACTATCCTGGCTTTGTGAGCCCAGACTGAGGTGACTGTACTTGCAGCACACTAGCCATGTTCAAATCCTTCCAGTATGCACTCTGACACAAAGAGCTTTTGGATTTAAAGTCTTGAGTGTTCGTTTTGTTTCTAAGGTCAGGTTCTGAGTGTGTAAATAAAAAATGAGCAATGACACAAACTGTTAGCACTATTTATATACTTAATTATGAAAACAATACAACTACCATTTCTTAAAATGTTCACAATGCAAAAGGAAGAAAGTACAGTTGAAGCAGTAGAAAAACAACCATGAAGTCAAAGCTGTAATCCACAGAAAGGGAAAGATCTATGACTGAGTGTGGAAATGGCATCTTTGTCATGACTCAGTAGAGAATACAATGAAAATTAGGAAATACTGAATATCTGAACTAATTACATTAGGGAGTCTTCAGAACAAGGAAAGGAAGTGTCTTTCACAACATGTATCAGAAGGCAACTGTAAAATGGGTGTGATGTGGCCAATGTGAGAATTTTGGGAGCAGAGAAATTGAGGAATGCAGCTTAGCCCCTCTCTTTGAGACAACATGTACACATATGAGTCAATACATGATAAATCATCCATGACTGACTAGCTTTTATGAAATACTAGGGACACGGTGTCATTTCTGGTTGATATTTCAGTGAATATAAGGAACTGAATAACAGAAGATGGATACACATGATTGAGGAAACTGGACAGCATAGAGGCAGCATTTGCTGTCCAGTTCACTGAGTGAAATAGGACTTTGTTCACTGTTAAGGGAGGAATCAAAGCATTGGGACCTCAGCACTGGTATTCGTCTTTAGGTCTGCATTGATCCACATCATAAAACACAATCAGGGAAGAAAGGCTGTAGAATTTGAGTAATACAGGTTGATATACATATTACAAAATAGAAATTTTTAAGAATTATGTTTGCCATTCTACCTGTAACACTTAACAAAATAAAACATAATGAAAATTTACCTGTGAGGATACTGGTGTGAGACCAAAATGAGCCATATTAGAAATAAGACCAAAATGCTTTCACCCTAAAATTAAGGCCTAAGATTTCTCCTTTTGGGAATAGGCCATCAGTTACTGAAACCAGTCAGTTCAGATTCCAGAAACCAGGAAGTGTAGAAGTTCACAGTCACAAGATAGTCACGAGGTAATGCCTGCCAGACTATGGAATGTCCTCTCCCTGGTTTCCAGGACAACTGACCACAGAAATGCCCCCACCTGAGGGCAGCCAATGAGAAATGGTGGCGGGCAACCACTCCCTTAGAAGTAATTTCTAGAAGTCCCTAGAAGCGAGCCAATCAGAATCGTATCCATACTAGCAGCCCTAAATGATGTAACCTTGTGACTTTTCCCTTTAAAAACTGAGCTTGCAGACAGGTGGGCACTTCCTCCAGCCTCCACTGCATTGGATGTATTGGACGAAGTCCCTGCCTAGGCTTGTAATGCTTTGGGATATCCAGAATTAAACCTTGCTTTTGCATTCCGGCATGCTCAACTTTGGTGGTCTCTCTGGGGGTCACAATCTGGGCACAACACTAAATTTCAGTGACCGTGACCACACTTCCACTTTGTGCACAGCATCCCATGGCTGTGAAGACCAGCACCCATTTCCAGACTAAGCAGAGTGATTTCACAGATCTGAGACAGGAGTGGTTTCACACTGTTGTAGATGTTGGTCACTGTTTCTTTTCATTAACATTGCTTCTTACCTCACTACACTGAATGCAGATGAGTACACAAATGCTCAATTCTCAAGCACATGGTACACATACTTCTTCATCATTGTCATTCAAGGAATCTCAATGGACACAGCAGTTCTTAGGATGAAGCATCTTGTCAGTAATTGTAACTCTTTCCATTCTCACAGATGTGTCAGGACAGGTCCACTGGCACCATTTCCCTGAGATGTGCATGAACTCTCAGTAAGCACAACTCCAGGTATGTAGAACTATAAAAAGTTTCCAGGGACTTGGGGTTTTCACTTGTTCTCTGTTGGACACTGCAAATGTTTTCTATGTCTATGATCATCATATGGAGAACTTCAAAAAGTTCTCAAGGAGCCTGCAGTTATGGTGTATGTCTTTAGTCCTAGTACCCAGGAGGTAATACTAGATGAAGAAGGATATCTTTGAGTATAAGGTCATCATGATCTCCATAGCAAGTTCCAAGAATATACTGAGACACCATGTCTCAAAACAAAATAAAACAACAAAAATGAACAAAACAAATAATTAAAACACAAACAAAGCTTCCAAGGATGTTGGGTGTTCACATGCTCTCTCTTTGAGACTGTGCATCCTAACTGTTGTCATGTTTCCTATGTCTATTATTGTCAGATGGAGCAGCAAAAATATAAATAATGAACTTGTTTGTGATATTGTTCGGACACTTTCAGTGAACACACATATCAGTGTCAGTCAGCATCAGTATTCACAATTATTGGATGGTATATGTTGTGAACTTGGACTCAAACTATGATTCTGTGAATTTCATAAACAAATACTATCTTCATTCATTCAAAAATTTTAACTGAAAACATTCTTTCTTTCTTTCTTCATTCCTATTTGTTCATGATATACTTTTTATAGTAAAGAAACAAAAAATTATAACCCTACATCTTAGAGGGTTTTTACAAATAAAATACAACTTAGATTACAATAGATACAGCAAAACCAACACTGTACAGTTCTCAAAAGTTCCCTTTAACTAGTTAAGCAAAGTCAACACTCCATTTCTTTTTAGAAGGGAACAAAATTATTAGTGACATTTAAGAGTTTACAGCACATTTTCCTTATGTGGGACTGCACATTTTGAAGTTTTTCTTAGTACATATGATTTGTTTGGATTGTATTATTGTCTTCCTCAATACTGACATGTAGTAATATTTTTTTGTGGAATTATCTAAAATTCTTTACACCTAGGAAAATACTTGAGCATAACTCTCTAGAATGACAGATAGAAGGAAAACAGCTAATTGAAATGCATTTTGTATCATTCAGTCATATTTTCTATGGTAAGATAATTTTCAGGGCACATTTTATTTACTAGTTTTGATGGAATTCTTTATGAGGGAACTCTGATTTTGAGAAATGACAAGTGACAAGCTTTTATTGTCTCACACATAATTCCTCTTTTCACTTTCAAAACACATGGATTGTTTTACCTTCCCCATCCCATGATGTAACATTCTTATGGGTCCCTTTTAATAATCCTGTACCACACTTACTCCCACATAAATACTCCTTTTTTAAACTTAAAGCTATGAAGTCACACTTGGGACAGGAATAGTTGTCTTTCTGGTCTGTATTACTTCACTTAATGGAGTAGTTTCTACTTCTGCTCCAGCCATTCCCTAGAGTGTTCTATATGACAGTGCATGGGGAAGGGGAGACTGTAGTGGGTAGTTCCTGAGGTCTCAGCTCATCTCCTCACTCTGTTTAAACTTCTTCAGATCCTAGGCTTCACTACCAATTCTACTCCAGTTCTTGATTGACAGCTGACAATCCCTGTGTGGCTCTTGAGTGTGAGTGGCAACAGTGATCTCCCTGGGCCTACATGGTTCAGCCAGGTGCTTATTCACAGCTGATGCTGTCTGCTTCTGCAATGTTATCTCGCCCAATTTAAGAATGGTTTGCAGACACCATCTCTCATGAAAATAGAGTGGGGTGTCCAGGAGTTTCCTCCAACTTCACTATACTCATGGGCTGTCTAACATACTGCCTTCCCACCACTTCCACTTTAGACTTTTGAGTGGTGCCTGATCCCAGACAGTTTCAACAGAGATGCTGAACACTTCCCCAATAGCTATTATTCATCGGATAGTGCTCCTCTTCTTGCAATTTCTCCTAGCCTATCTTGCTTACTTTTATTCTGTTGTGTATTCTGTGAGATTCATCACAGATATTCCCTTTTCTCTCACAGTCCTGACTTGAGTATCCTCGTGTGTGTGTGTGTGTGTGTGTGTGTGTGTGTGTGTGTGTCTATGAGGTGTGGCTTCCCATAAAAGCTAGCTCATAACATAATATGATGTAAGGTGTCACTTGAACCATCATTCTAATACATTTTGTGCTTTTAATAATTTTTCCTTATCTAAGACTATTGCAGGATAAAGATCCAAAGACCATGGAGTACCACCAAAGTCCATATTCAGAGTCTGTATTTTTCAGCCTTGGTGACTGCCTACAGAGAAACACTGCTAACAGAGCATCCTGAAATGCATTTTACATGAAGCTTGTAAAAGGAAACAATCTAAAAGTCAACATCCTGTTTAGCAATTGGCAGGTGGAAACAAAACAAGGAAGCAAATTTACAAAATCAAAAAACCTTCCATGAGCTGGGGTGTGGGGGACCAGCCTCCACTTTTACAACCAGGGTACTCTTGAGCAGGGAGAAGTGGGAAATATTTAGGTATAAAGAGATACCTAGATGACAAGAGGAATGACAGAAACACATGTCTAACATAGTGCCTTCCTACCAGTATCCTTCCTACCTGAAGATAGCCTCAAGAGGGCCTGGGTCAAAACCTACCAGTCCAGAACTTTATTCAAAAGGGCTTTTTATAGCAACACCAAGGGGTGAGGCAAAAGACAGCCCCTTGCTAGATACAGCCAAATGTAGACCCTTCCAAACAACAAGCAAACACACCCATGGACCAATCATCCCCTCAACAGTCATGCTTGGTAAAGCCACTAGGAAAGTTTGGTGGGCTCCAACACTGGGGCACTTCAACCACCACTATCTAGAGCAGGGGTAGGAAGATTCCCAAGGGATTTTTCATGGAGTGGGTAGAAAAGATAAGGTCAAATTCAGGTTCAAGTAAAAATGGCTCAGCTGGGAAAGATAAAGGAAACTTTGCCCTGTCAAAATGGTATTGTACATTTCTCATTAATATGCTTTGATTTTAGATGAGATATACATTAAGAATTACTTTAATAAAAGAAAAACTGAACATGATCCAATGAGTATATGGGCAACACAAATTTGACATGGTATTTCTTTTCTCTTTTTTTTTTTTAAGTTTCTTCAGGTGAGGTCACAAGGAAGTGAGAGTAGCTAAGGGAAGACGGTTAAGTGAATGTGATCAAGGTGATTTATGTGAATCCTACTAGTAATCAATAAATATGTTGTCTTGGGAAGATTATTGTTTTATTTTAGTTTTGTAGCTGTTCTTGAAGTTGATTTCTTTTACAACATGACTAGCAAATATCATTATATTCTGAAAGACTTACATTCAGCTTGTTTACAATGCCTGTCACACTTCCTTTTTCAAATGGGCCAACATCCCACTATTCTGAGTGTGGCATTTCTAGGAAACTTGATGGTTATTTTTCCATCAACACTTGCATTCTGAAGCATTGAGAAACTGCAAAAGGAACAAACATGGACAATAACTACTACTGTCAAAATTGGGGGGATAAGGTATTTTTATATGTTCTAGGATGGATCTGAACTCCTCAGTTAAAAGGACCTTCAGCTTCAACCTCTCTGTAGCTCCATGGATTAATGGCACCTTTCTTCACCCCTGGCTACCATCATTTGCCATTATCCATTTGACCTGAGAAATAATGTGACCATATTCTTAAGGATATTATACCAAATCACAGAATGAACATCTGGAATCTGGCAATCAGAATCATTTTCTTATCACAAACAATCCTGGGAATTCTGGGAAATCTCTCTCTTATGTTCTACTATTTAGTCCTTTATTACAGAGAATGCACTTTAAAGCCCACAGATTTGATTCTCATGCACCTAATGACAGCCAATGCCTTGGTCATTCTCTCTGTAGGAGTGCCTCAAACAATGGCAGTTTGGGGAATGAAGCACTTCTTGAAAGGTTTTGGATGCGAGCTCCTACTGTATATTCAAGGATTTGCTCGAAGTGTGTCCATTGGCACCACCTGCCTCTTGAGTGTCTTCCAGGCCATGACCATCAGTCCCAGGAAATCCTGTTGGAATGATCATAAAGTCAAAGCTGCAAAGTACATTGACTCCCATATTTCCCTACTCTGGGTCTTCTACATGTTGATACGTTTCATTTTCTTTATGTACACATTTATCAAAATGAATATCAAAAACATGACAAGAAATCGAGATTTTGAATATTGCTCTACTGTAGGGTGGGATGAAATCATTAATTCACTCTATGCAGCATTGGTGATGTGCCCTGAGTTCTTTTTTACTGTGCTCATCACCTGGTCCAGCACCTCCATGATTATCATTTTGTATAGACACAAGCAGAGGGTTCAACACATTCGCAGTTCTCACGGTTCCAGTAGAAACTCTCCTGAGTCCAGAGCCACCCAAAACATCCTGGTCCTGGTGTGTATTTTTCTGGCTTTTTATACTCTCTCCACCATCTTGCGAGGCTACATTGCTCTTTTGTATAAGCAAAACTGGTGGCTGGTGAACATCTCTCACCTTACTTCTCTTTGTTTTCCCTGTTTTATACCCTTTGTTCTTATGAGACATCACTCAATATTTTCCACATCCAGTGTGGTATCGTTAAGAAAATTTTTCTCCTAATTTTATTATAAATATGCAAAATAAAAGTTTTTCTTGTCATTAAAGTTGTACTCAATTATCACTATAAAAAATCAATAGTGAAAGTTAAGGATTGAGAACTTTTTCTTCCTAAGACTAGCAGAAATGAGTATGAAAGTTTTGTTAGATGGTGGAATTAGCAGCCTACATGAGCTGATCATACTGTGTTGGCCCATTGTAGTCTTCATCTTCCAGGCAGTAGTGTTTTTTCTTTGCCCAGATGATATGTAAAGAATCCAATAATTTGCTGCCAATAGTCCTGCCTTTCTTGTGGCTTTCATCTGTCCCTTATTCAGCCAACATCAGAGAGGCTTCCTTCTGTAGCAGATGGGCACAAAAACAGAGAACCATAGCCAGTTATCACACACACACACACACACACACAGAGAGAGAGAGAGAGAGAGAGAGAGAGAGAGAGACAGAGACAGAGACAGACAGAGACAGAGACAGAGACGAAAGAAAGAAAGAAAGAAAGAAAGAAAGAAAGAAAGAAAGAAAGAAAGAAAGAAAGAAAGAAAGAAAGAAAGAAAGAAAGGAAGAAAGGAAGGGATAGGAAGAGAGAGAGAGAGAGAGAGAGAGAGAGAGAGAGAGAGAGAGAGAGAGAGGAAGAAAGAGACTTCTCATGGAATCTTGGCTGCTTTGGTGCTGTTGGACAGACATCTTTGTATACTGCACTGTAACTGCAAGTCAAACTGAAACCTTGGTAAGCCATATATTGTGGCTGTGGCCCTTGTCCCATGACAGCTGCTCTAGCCTGTAGCAGGTCTAGAAATCTTCAGTGATCACTTCACAGATATTTTGATTTCAGCTGTTCAAGGAAAAAAACTCTTAGCTTGTTCTTAACCTCATAGCCATGGTCCTCAAAAAAGTCTATGAAGATGGGCATGTCTTCTAGTCATATAGGACAAAAAAAATGTGTCTCCTATCTTTTACCTAGTACAAAAATCAATTGAAAATGAATGATGTTTATGAGGTAATCTTCAATTTTGTTAGATACTATTTTCCCCTTTTATTAAAAATAGATTTTTTCTCATACTATATTACCTGAGTACAGTTTCTTCTCATTTTATTCTTCTTAGTTACACCCACCTGCTCTTACACCAAGAACCACAGCATTTTGTTCTCTCCTTAGGAAAAAATAGGCTTCTGAGAGATAGCTAAAACATTATAAAAATTTATAAAAATTATTAAAATGCAACAAAATAAAATATCATAAGACAGAACAAAAACCATCATATTGAAGCCAGACAGGACAAGCCAGCAGAAAAACAAAGGGGCCCTAATAGAAGGCCCAAGAATCAGAGACTCACCTGTTTCTGCATCAAGGAGTCCCACAAAAGTACTGAACTAAACGCTACTCTATATATGTAGAAGGCTTGGAGAAGACCACAGAGGCCTTGCAATTGCTGCTTCAGCCTCTGTGAGTTCATATGAGCATTGTTCAGTTGAGAGGGCCTGGTCCTCCTGAAGTTCTCCTCTGTCCCTTTAGACTTTTCCACTCCTACCTCTTCTTCTGTGGAGTTCCTTGAAGAATGAAAGGACAGATTAGATGTCTCCATGAACTGCATGTTCAAAGATCTCTGTGTGTGTGTGTGTGTGTGTGTGAGAGAGAGAGAGAGAGAGAGAGAGAGAGAGAGAGAGAGAGAGAGAGAGAGAGAGATCTGGCTACGGGTCTCTGTTTTTGTGCCCATCTGCTACAGAAGGAAGCCTCTCTGATGTTGGCTGAATACGGGACAGATCTATGAGTATAGCAGGATATTATTAGGAGTCATTTTCTTTTATTTTAATTTATTTTATTAGATCAGTGGTATTTGGTTTTACCCAAGGTCTCTGGTATATCTAGATTCTAGTTTTTGTAACCAAACATGGTTTGATATGGGTTCTATCTCATGGAGCAAGTCTTTGGTCAAATCAGACATTTACTGATTAGTCCTACAAAGTTTGTGCCACAATTAACTTAGCATATTTGCAGGCAGATAGATCAAATGTTTTGTGGTTACTTTGGTGTTTACATTCCTCCTTTTGTAGCATGCAAGATACCCTTGCATGTCATAGACACTAGATGGGCAGGGGGTAAAAATTCTACATATCAACCATCTGGACCTCTCCATGTTCAGTGACTTGTATGGGTGTTGTCTTCAACAGTGGAGCCTTCCTGTCAGTTTGTGAAGAGGAACACGTTATTTTGGAAATAGTCTTGAATATTTGGTGATTTCTAAGTGTACTGGCTTGTTATATGTGTCAACTTGACCCAAGCTTGAGCCATCAGTGAGGAAGGAGTCTCAGTTTAAAAAATGCTTCCATGAGATCCAGCTGTAAGCCATTTTCTCAATTAGCAATTAATGTAGTAGGGCCCTGTCCATGGTAAGAGTGACATCCCTGGACCAGTGGTCCTAGGTTCTATACCCAAGCAGCTAATCAAGCAATGAGAATCAAGGCAGTAAGCATCTCTCTTCCATGCCTTTGCATCAGCTTCATCCTCCAGGTACTAGTGCTGCTTTAGTTCCTGTTCTGACTTCCTCCAATAATATACTATTGCTGTGAGATAATACTTTTGTACACTGTGAAGATGTTTTACTCTCATTGTTAATAATGGCCTAACTATCCAATAGCTAGGCAGGAAGAGTTTAGGCATGAGAGGCAAACTGAAAGAATGCTCAGAAGAAGTGGGTCAGAGTTACCAGCCAGATTTAGATAAAGCAGAATATGAATATATCTTGCTGAAAACTGGCACTGCCACATGGTAGAACATAGATAAGAAATGTGGGTTAATTTATATTGTAAGAGCTAGTTAGTAAAAATCCAAAGCTATTTCCTGAACATTTATAGCAAATAATAAGTCTCACTGTGGTTATTTGGAAAGCTGGCTGTCCCAATGAAGAACTCCACTTACAAACTATAATCTGGAAGTGTAAGCCAAATAAACACTTTCCTCTCCAACTTGCTTTTGGTCATGGTGTTTTGTTGCAGCAATAGAAACCTTAACAGACACCAAGCAATCCATTTGGCTAACCACTTAATTGGAAGAAAGAGTCCCAGTATTGGAAGCTTTGTTTGGATATGAGATGGCCAGTTGAGGTTCTTCTTCTTCATTATTTAAATACTTCATTAAGATCACATTCATATATTCTAGGAAGCATCCACTGAACTTGATTTCCATATTGCCCATCAAATGCCCTTCATTTCTAGCTGTCTTTCTCCTCATTCCAACCCTCAAATTCATCACCCATCCCTTTTCCCACCTGATCCCCCTACTCTTGTCATACCCCTACCCCTGGCTCCAGTCCAATCATAAAATTTATTCTATTCCCTCTTCCCAGGAAGATCTATGTATCTCCCCTTATAAATTCCTCTGTGCCTAACCTCTCTGGGTCTGTGGATTATAGCTTGGTAATTGTTTATTTAAAATTTTATATCTGGCTGTAAGTGAACACATACCACATTTATCTTTCTGTGTCTGAGTTACCTCACTAATAATGATTTTTTTCTAGTTCTTTCCACTTTCTTACACATTTCATGATCTCGTTATTTTAAGAGGTGAGTATTACTCCATCATGTAAATATACCATATTTTCTTCATTCATTTTTCTGTGGCAGATCATTTATATTGTTTCCAATTTCTGACTATTATGATAGAGCAGCACTGAATATGTTTCAGCAAGTGTCCCAGGAGTAGGATAAAGAGTACCCAAGAGTGTTATATCCAGGTCTTGAGGTATATTGGGTTCCAATTTTCTGATTAAACAACACATTTATTTTTAGTAATGGCTGTACTACCTTTCATGCCCAGCATCAATGAAGGAGAGTTTCCCTTACTCAAGTCATCAGGATGGGCTGTCACTTCTTTTATTGATTTTAGCCATTCTGGTTCTGATGGATTCTCAATGTTTTTATAATTTGAAGTTTTGAATCACCAAGAATGTTCAACATTTCTTTAAGCATTTCTCGGTCATTTGAGGTTCATTATGAAATCACTACTTCTTTATTGTTTATTCATCTGATTAAATTGTTTACCTCATCTTGATTTAACTTTATTAAGTGGTGTCAATTGGGACAATTATTCATTTCTTTTAGATTTTACAGATTGGTGGAGTAGATATTTTTAAATTAGGTTCTTATGTTTTTCTAGATTTCCTTGGCATCTGTTGTTAAGTACCATTTCTAATTTCTAACTTTATTAATTTGGATATTCTTCCTAGGTCATTTAGTTCATTAGATAAAAGTTTGTCTTTTTTCTTTTCATTTTCTTAAAGAAAAATGTTTTATTTTATTTATTCTTAGTATTGTTATTGTTGTTATTATTGTGTCTGTTTTATTGCATTCAATCCTGAGTTTGATTATTCTTTGCTGTCTGCTCCTTTTGGTTTTCTTCATTGTGTTCTACAGCTTTCAGGTGTGCTATTAAATTTTTAATATGATGTAGCTCCATTTTTTGTTGTTTTATTATTGACACATAGTTCTAAGGACTTGCTGCTTAAAACCTCCATAATTGTGCACAATAAATATGCTGTTTATTCATTTTCATTCAATTCTTGAATGTCTTTAATTTCTTTCTTAATTTATGTGTTGAAGCATTTTTCATTTAGTAGTGAATAGTTCAGTTGTTGGGAGTTTGTAATCTTTCTGTTGTTGATATTCAGCTTTAATCCATGGTGGTCAGATAGTCTTCAGAGTATTATTTCAATTTTTTGCATTCATTGAAACTGGATTTGTGTTCAAGTTTGTGGTCACTTTTTGAGAAAGTTACATGAAGTGTTGAGGAGAAGGTAAGTGAAATGTTGTCTGTGAGTGAAATGTTCTAATATATGACAGGTCTATTTGGTTTATAATGTCAGTTATCTCTACCATTTCTCTGTTTTTTTGTCTGGATGATCCGTCTCTTTGAGAGATTGTAGTACTTAAGTCTCTCACTAAGAGTGTGTCATGATCCATGTGTGATCTAGTTGTTCTGGTATTTCTTTTACAATCTTGGGTCCCCTTGTGTTTGGTGCATAAATAATAAAATGAAATGTCATGTTGGTAGATTCTAACTTTGATGATTATGTAGTGCCCTTCTTGATCTATTCTGATTAGTTTTGGTTTTAAGTCTGTTTTGTCACATTTTGAAACCACCACTTCAGCTTGCCTTTTAGGCCCATTTTCTTGGGATATCTTTATCCATCCTTTTACATTAAGTCTGTCCTTGAAGCTATGCGTTTCTTGGATGGAGGAAAAAGAAGGATCTTGATTTTGCATTCATTTTGTTAGTCTATACCTTTTAATGTGTCATTGAAATCATTGATATTGAGAAATATCAATCTGTAATGTTTGTTGTTTTGGAGTCTGTGTGTGTGTGTGTATGTGTGTGTGTGTGTGTGTGTGTGTGTGTGTGTGTGTGTGTGTTCCCCCTCTTTGGTTGGCTCATCTAGGATTTATTTATTGTGTTTTCTTTAGTATGATTAATCCCTCTAAATTTGAATTTTTCTTCTACCATCTAAGATTGTCTCTTGTTTATTTTATTCTGTTGGTGAGATTGCTTCTGAGGTTCCTGTTTGAGTTCCTAATTTTTTTTTTATTTTCACATTTCCTTCAGTTTGGATCTTCTCTTTTGATTCTATTTCCATTTTCAGGTCTTAAACAGTTTTATTCAGTAGTGAATATAGATGCAGTGTAATATTTAGAAAGGAAACAAAAAAATGTTAGATGATGAAGTAAGACAAAATTCAAGCAATAGGACAGTTTTGGCATAATATAGGATAAAAGGATAATATAATTTCTTCATATTTCTTCTTTCAGATGCATCAGTTTTTTTATCTTTGTGTGTGTGTGTGTGTGTGTGTGTGATGGATAAGGAAATAAAATGCAGTTGACAGTGAAAGAGTAAAACCCTAAACAAAGCCCCATGGCTTTAGAATGGTGACTCTAACTTCAAAGAAATTCACTGGTAAGTACAAAATTTGCGATTACTCGAATGATTGTTCAAATAGCTAGTTTAACGTCACTGTGTCATAATTTTATTTTATTTTATTTTATTACATTAAAGTAATTCTTTTTTTTTTTTTTTTTTTGGTTTTTCAAGACAGGGTTTCTCTGTGTAGCTTTGTGCCTTTCCTGGAACTCACTTTGGTGACCAGGCTGGCCTTGAACTCACAGAGATCCTCCTGGCTCTGCCTCCCGAGTGCTGGGATTAAAGGCATGCGCCACCACCGCCCGGCATTTTTTTTAAAGATTTATTTATTTATTATGTATACAGCATGTATGGCTGCAGACCAGAAGAGGGCACCAGATCTGATTACGGATGGTTGTGAGTCACCATGTGGTTGCTGGGAATTGAACTCAGGACCTCTGGATGATCAGTCAGTGCTCTTAACCTCTGAGCCATCTCTCCAGCCCCATAATTCTTATTTTAAAAAAATATTGTTGGTCATTATAAAGCTGCCTCGTCCCAGAGACATGGAGAATGTTCAACATAGATTTACCACTGAATATGCTTCATCACTTAGATGGACACAAAGGCAGAAATCACATGATTATACCTTTAGATCCAGAAAGTTCCTTTGGTAATTGCTATCATCATTTCATCATAGAAGTCATAAAGAGTATAAAGATGATGGAATTATACCTCAACATAATAAAGGGTATACCTGAACAAATTAGAGACAACATAATACTAAATTAGGAAGACTCAAACTACTCTGACTAGGTTCAGGAATAAGATAAAAGTATCTCCTCTTTCTACTGCAATTCAGTACAATTTATTGTGAGAAACTCATAAGCTAAGGAAATAACACAAGAGAAAGAAATAAAGGAATGTAAATAGGAAAAGAATTCAAATATCTCTATTTTCAAATAACATGATTATTATAATTCTGTACATAAGAGACCTCCTCCGAAGTTTGCATCAAAAACTCTTAGCAATTTTAAACTTTCAGCAAAATATTTACAAAATTATAATCCATATTAGTAGCTATGTTATGCACAAATGACAAGTATGTGTGTGTGGTGTATGTGCACTGTGTTTGAGAAATTATCTAATATATCCCCTGCTGATTTCCCATTAATTATGCAGTGAAGACTTTGAAGGGCAGATTGTGACCTTTGTCACTGTTATATCAGCAGCAGGCCGGACTATTCTTGCTTCAGACATATCTAGCAATGACAATCATTGTGGTTAATGTTTTAAATTTTATTAAAGAATAAAACTCAGGAATAAATATTAAGGAGTAATCCTGAGAGACCCATGGAACTATAAAGACATGAACTCTTGCCTCTCCTTACTTTGGGGATCTAGGAAGCCTTGCCACCTCTCAGCTTCACATTTTCTCCTTCATGTGTCCTTTTATCTCCCTGTGAGTTCACCAGAAAATGCTTTTATCCACTCCAGCCAGCTAAATGTGGAATCTTCTCTTAAGTAAGTTTGGACTTTATTGGTGGTCTCAGAGTAATCAACACAAAAAAATCCTCCCACAAAAGACAACACAAGCAAAATCTTCTAAGAATGTGTGAGCAGAATGAGTAGATAGCTGATGTCATGGGAAACTAGACAGTACAAAAAGTAGAGTCCACAATCATCGTTACTGAAAAAATTCCAAGAAGCTGCCCAGGAAGAGGAACCAACACACTTAAAGGCAAGACTGACTGCCATTATTGACTGCTCCCAATTATGTTTAACTTTCTAAAGTATATACAGTGTATCTCAATAGTGTCACAACTGCTGTATCACCTCAAAACACAGGATTTTCAGGAGGCATTTTATATTTGATGCATATGTGTAAAGAAAATGAATTCAAGGAGTGTATGCTAGATATAAAAATGGAAGAAAAGTCAACACAAGAAAGTTCTTAGAGCTCCAGAGGATGGAAGAAAGAAATGGACATGATTTGGTTTAAAGTGTCTTAAAAACAATGAATAGGGGCTGTAGGGTCCTGGGTCAGTGGTCAAGAGTGTATAGTAAGGTCGTAGAGGAAATGAAGATGCCTAAAACTTGAACATCATAGAATTTGCATCTTGGACACTAGATAAAGGCAGAAATAAAGGAATTAAGACTTCCTACAATTCAGTGAAAATGAATGCACAACATATCCAAGCTTATGGGACACAAAGAAGTGCTAAGATGAAAGTTCATAGCACTAAGTGCTTTCATAAAGAGATTACAAAGTTCTCATACTAGCAACTTAACAGCACATCTGAAAACTCTAGAAAAAATAATCAAACCCACCAAAGTGGAGCAGAAGACATAAAATAATCAATCTGAGAGCTAAAAGCAACAAAATAAATGTAGAGAGAACAACATAAAGAATTGAGGAAACAAAGCGTTTGTTCTTTCAAAAAATCAACAAGAGTGACAAATCCTTATCCAAAATAAGTAAAAAACAAAGAGAGAATATCCAAAATAAAATCAGAAATTAAAATTGGGGCACAACAACAGACATGGAGGAAACCTAAAGAATAATTAGGTCATACTTTAAAAAAAAATGTTCTCCACAAAGTTGGAGAAATGCACAATTTTCTCAATAGATACAACTTACCAAAGTTAAATAAAGAAAAGATAAGCAACTAAAACAGATATATAACCCCTACCTTACTAAAGTTAAATCAAGATCACACAAACAACTTAAATATATCCATAGCCCTTAAGGAAATAGAAGCTCTCATTACAAGTCTCCCAATCAAAAGTAAATAAATAAATAAAAACACAGGGCCACATAGTTTTAACATAAAATTCTACCATACTTTCAAAGAAGATCTAGTACTAAAATTTCTCGATTATTTAATTAAAATAGAAACATAAATAACATTAGGAATTTCATTTTCTGAGGCCAAAGTTACCCTGATATGCAAACCACAAAAAATTCCAACAATGAAAGAGAATTACAGACCAACTTCCCTCGTGAACATTGAGCAGAAGTACTCCATAAAATACTCAGATACTGAATCCATGAACATGTCAAAAACATCATCCACCATGATCAAGTAGGTGTCATCCTATAATTGCAGATACATCATTTACTATATGAAAATCTGGCAATGTAATGCAGCATGAACAGACTGAAAGACAAACATCAAAAAGTTCTTTGACAAAACCCACACCCCTTCATTATGAAAGTCTTGGCAAGATCAATGTTACAAGGGACATAGCTAAATATAATAAAGGCAATATACAGCAAGCCTATAGCTAACATCAAAACAAATAGAGAGAAATGAAAAGCAATTCCACTAAATTCAGGAACATCACACTCTTGTCCAGTCTTTCCATATATATTTGTCAACAACTAGCTAGAGCAACAAAAGAACAACATGAGACTGAGGGTATAAATTTGGTAAGGAATAAATCAATGTATAGTTATTTGCAGATGATATGATAGTTAAGTAAGAAAGCCCAAAACTTTTACCAGGAAGCTCCTGTACCTGATACTTACCTTAAGCAAATTTCCTGGATACAAGATTGACTTTAAAAAGTCAGTGGCCCTATTATATAAAAATGAGAAATGGGCTGAGAAAGAAATCAAGGAAACAACACTCTTTACAATAGCCATGATAATTTAAAATTATCTTGACTCTTCCCAAGCAAGCAAATGACCTGTTTGATAGAAACTTCAAGTCTTTGGAAATGGAAATTGAAGAAGATATCAGAAGACAGAAAGTCCTCTCATGTTCATGGATCAATAGGACTAACATAGTAAAAATGGCCATCTTACAAAAAGTAATCTACAGATTCAAAGCAATCCCCATCAAAATTCCAACACAATTCTTTACAAACCTTGAAAAAATAATACCTTCATTTGGAAAGTCAAAAACCCAGAATATCTGAAATAATCCTATGTAAAAAAAAATTATTCCTGTACTTTTCACCAACCCTGATTTCAAGATGTGCTACAGAGCTGTAGTAATAAAATTTTCATGGTATTGGCATAAAAACAGACAGGTTGATCAATGGAATAGAATAAAAAATCCAGACATAAATCCAAACACCTAAGGAAATCTAATTTTTGATATATAAGTCAGAAATGCACCATGGAAAAAAGAGAACATCTTCAACAAATTATGCTGGTCCAGCTCGATGCCTCTATATAGCAGAATGCAAATAGGTCCATATCTATCACCTTGCATAAAACTCAAATCTAAGTGGATACAAAACCTCAAAATAAGTCAAGTTATACTTAACCTGAGAGAGGAGGAAGTGGAGCATAGCCTTGAACTCATTGGCACAGGAGACAACTTCCTGAAGAGAATACTTATAGGCCATGCACCAAGTTCAACAATTAATAAATGGGACTTCATGAAAATGAACAATTCTGTTAGGCAAAGGACACTGTCAATAGGGCAAAAGTCATCCCACAGCATAAGAAAAGGATTTTCCCAACTTCATATCTAACAGAGGGCTGATATTCAAAATATATAAAGAAAGCAAGAAATTAAACATCAACAAACTGAGTCATCCAATTAAAAATAGGATACAGATCTAAACAGAATTCTCAACAGAATAATCTCAAATGGCTGAGAATCATTTATAGAAATGTAATACATCCTTAGCCATGAGCAAAAAGCAACTCAAATGACTCATAGTTTTATCTTACACCTGTCAAAATGTCTAAGATCAATAATAAGTGAAACCTCATGCTGGTGAGGATGTGAAACAAGGAAACACTCCCCCACTCTTGATGGGAGTTAAAACTTGTTCCATCACTATTGAAAATCAACATGTTGTTTCCTTAGAAAACTGGGTGTCTATCTACCTCAAGACTATAACACCCCTGGACATATACCCAAAGATATTCCATCCCATCACAAGGACACTTGCTTAACTATGTTCATAGTAGCTTCATTCATAATAGTCAGAGGCTAGAAACAGCCTAATGTTCCTCAACTGAAGAATGGATAAAGAAAATATGGTACATTTACACAATGGACTATTACTCTCATGTTAAAAACAGTGATATCATGAAATTTTCAGGCAATTGAAAAAAAAAACTGTATGTGAAAAAAATCATCCTAAGTTAACACAGACCCACAAAGAATAGCATGGTATTTACTCACATATAAATAAATATTAGTTTTAAAGTAAAAGATAATCATGCTAACATTCACAGACCAGAGTGTCTAAGTAACATGGAGGGCTTAAGGGGAATTCAAGGATCTCCCTGGAAAAGGAAAATAGAATAGACTTTGTACCTGGACTGGCAAGAGGTGGAGTTGGGAATAGGAGGGATCTACTTGGAAGGAGGAAGTGACAAAATACAGGGAGAAACAAAATACTGGGAGTTGGGGGGTTGCATATTTCAGGGGTAGAAATCTAGTCTCATGGTAACTCCATGGAATTTACTAGAGTAACCCTTGCAAAGACTCCTACTAATGTGGGTTAGGTTATAGAGCCTGAATCATCAATCTTCTGTAACTAGGCAAGGCTTTAGGTTCAGAGAATGATTGGGACATCATCCCAGCCACAAAACGTTTGACCCACAATTTGTCCTGACTGCAGAGTGTTCTGGGACCATAGCCAGGAAGAATTGCCATCACAGAGACCAGAGAGACTTCATTGAACAATTGATGGGAGCAGGTGTAGAGTCCCACAGTCAAACATTAGGTGGATCTTGGGGAGTCATGAGGAGGAAGGGGAGGAAGAATTGAAAGTAGCAGCGTGATTAGGGACACCAGGAGAACAACACCTAAAGAATCAACTGACAAAGACTCATAGCGACTTCCAGAGATCAGGGAGACTGTATGGATCTGAACTAGGTCCTCTGTATATACACGATGGTTGAGTAGCTTGGTGTTCTTGTGGAATTCCTAACAGTGAGAACAGGGTCAGACTGTTTGGGGGGGGGGGGTTGTTTCTTATGAAACCCTTTTCCTCCTACTGGGCTGCCTCATCTAGCCTTGATGTGATGGTATGTCACTGGGCATTTTGTTGCTCGTTATGCTGTGTTTGGTTGATATCCCTGGGAGGCCTGCATGTTTTTTCTTAGTGGAGTTAGAGGGGTTTGGGTCTGAGGGAGAAGTTAGGAGGGGTGAGAGACTGGGGTTGGGAAGTGAGGGGAAATGTGATTGGAATATAATATACGAAAGAAGAATAAAAATAAAACATAATAAACTAATTTATAATGTGTTCTAAAATCTCCAAACTAATTGTGATTCCATGCTTTCCCTCTTACTCCTACTTTCTTAGCTATTATTCTCATATTTGACTATGTTCCTATGCTCAGTACTATAAAATATGACAGGCTATATGTTTGAAATATAAGAAATGAATTGAAGACAACCAAGAACAATGTCAGTATCCTGGAATGTTTAGGAGTCCATGGTCCCTAGAAGATAAGACACTGTTGCTGAAGATACCATATGCTGGAATCATAGATCATGGAAAAATCAAGGAGGGGTCACCTGGAAGCTTCATCCTTATTGGATGAAGTTTTCACACTGCTAGATGTAATCAAAAATTTTACCCAGGTGTGAGCCCTGAGAGCTATAACACCAACAAGCCTGGTGCAATGTGTTTTTGAACATCATGGGAGTAACTCAAAATTTTATGAATAACTGAAAGTCCACTTTACAAGATGGAGTGCATGCTTTGGAGCATTATCAGAGACAAGAATATGTGGCCAGGGGGTACATAGACCTTGTACATCTACTGAATAAAAATAAAAACCATTTGTGTAAATAAAATCAACTCAAATTTTCTTGTTGTTTTTGGTTTCGTTTGGTTTTTCAAGACAGTGTTTCTCTGGGTAGCCTTGACTGTCGTGGAACTCCCTCTGCAAACCAGGGTGGCTTTGAACTCAGAGATCCACCTGCCTCTGTGTCGCATGTGCTGGGATTAAAGGTGAGTAACAACATTGCCCTGCCATAATTTTAATCCAATTAATCAAGATTTACTTCTGTGCACAGCAAAGCTGGACCAGCAGCTCTCTCCGCTGGTATGGGACTTAGGAGAACATTTATGAGTTAAATTTCTAGACTCCTTTTGTAGAACAAAACCATAAACTGGAGGTTGTCAGAGGAATATGGCAACATAATAATCTGGTAAGCAAAATACAGAGGTAGATAGCAGTGTAAGATTATCTGGCAGAACATCTTGAGGTTTGGGAAGGGTGGAGGTCAAGACACAAGAGTGTGGAACAAGTCAAATTCCAGGAAACAGAAAGTTGAGGGTTTTTTTTGTTTTGTTTTGTTTTGTTTTTTTGAGATAGGCTTTCTCTGTGTAGCTTTGTGCCTTTCCTGGATCTCACTCTGTAGACCAGACTGCAGAAAGATGAGTTTTGCAGGAAACAGAAATGATTTTTTTTATCTCCTAACAAGATGTCTACTGATCTTAAGATGGAGTCAGACTGGATCATTACCTGACCAAGAACTTAAAACAATTCTTCTCCTAAAGGGACAAAATAAGAAACTGTTCCCTACACACTTATCTTTATGCTGATTGATTAGGATATCTTTGAACCCTCAACAGAGAAAATTATTTTTGCAGGAAATGACGATTAAGACAAAGGCCCATATTATTCAAGTTGGGAGAATAAGATGTGCTGGAGAGACCAGTTAAAAATGAGATCTATATAACACCTCTTCCTTCCAAGACTCAAGAAGCATCATGGAAGAAGAGGAAGTAAGAGTGTTAGAACCATTTTGGTGGAAGATGATTCCAAGGAAACTGGTTTTGTCCAGACAGAACAGAGCCCTTGCACATATGAATTTACTTGTTATGGCAGTATGCTAGAAACCTGAACAAGATCAACATAGAAAAATCTCAGCAGAGTGGGGGTGGTCAGGAAGTCTCACTATTAGCTGAAGAGCTAAAGTCACAGATGTCTTCTGGGAGAAGTGTCAGATTTCTAGTTTTGAGGTACCATTCATGATTCCATAGATGCACTGGAGTAGGCACATACAATTGTCACAACATAGACTTGATGATTTTTATTCTTTAGTTTTGTTTGTTTTAAGTAACACATGAAAGTTGGAAAGAACTACGATGGGCAGATAAGAAAGGAATTGGAAGAAGATAAGTGTTTGTAGACTTGAAAAAACATATATGCATGTATGAAACACTCAAACATTTTAAGTAATAAATGTTACAAACCTTCTAAAAAGTAACTATGTTTGTTTGTGTTGGAAGAAATCAGTGAAGTGTGGAATCCAAACAGACACAACGATTTCTCTAAATTTCTCATGACCCCAACTTCAAAGTTTCTAGGACCTTCTGCATGAGATCCTGTCAATCTTCATAGATCATAAAAACTCAATGTTTCTTCAAAACACCTTGTCCCTTTGGGTAAATTCCAAAGGAACTCTAAAGGGTCTTTGGTAATTAACAACTGGAAATGTTACATAAATAATCTTGTCTCCCAAAGACAAAGCTGTCATTGCTACTGCAGATGAAATGATAATTGCGTTTCTGGAGAGAGGTGAGGTCACAGAGTCACAGACCTCTGCTTCCGACATGGGATGACTCTCCCCCAGTGCTGGTTATTAATGTGTCTGGACATGACTGATGAACGCACCTTCCAGCTGAGACAAGAAGCCAGGTGAGTACTGTGTACTTCAATAGGGAGCAACGGAGTCAGCAAAGCAGAGAGGCCTGAGTAAGTGCTCTCGTGTGGCAATTGGAATCTGGGGTAGAAACAGATCCATGGAACAGAGAAGTCACAAGAATGATTGTGTAACTAAGAGGTGAGGTAGAAAGATCCAAGGGTTCCTAATCTTGTCTCTTTTGTTTCTTACTGCAATATAAGTCCCCCATAAGGGGTGACTGTGGGTATCACCAGGATAATGCAGCCTATCTGTGAATGCACTGAGGGATTGTGGTAATAAATAAATGTGATAATTCACCTTGGCTTATATGATATGAAGACTATCCTTGCAGTATCATTATTATAGTTTAATTTACCGTGGTTTCATGTCATAGTAAACATTAGAATGGATACGTAAGAAGCACATCTCCCTGGGAAGTGCAGGATGTGGCTGTCACAGTGGAGTAAAAAATATTCACATATGACACTGCAGTTATGATCTGGTTATAGGAGCAGTAGCTGAGTCTCTATTGAAAGATCATTGCTTTAGTGACTGGTCTGAAGCTTCTCCTTCTTGATCTTGGGAAGGCAACATGGAGGGGAAGATACAATATGAGTATCAGGTGATTAGAGCCAAGACCAAATGTGTCTTGAGTTATTTCTCCTTGTTTAATCGTATTCTAATACTAAGCATAAACTGCTGGCTTGCCTTCACTCACTGATTAATGTTGTGGCTAGTCCGAGGCAGCCTGATGCGTGCTATGATAGAACTACCCCTCAGCTATATTTGTGTTCACACAGTGCTGTATCTCACTGGACAATGTTTAAGATTTCACATTCTTCTGACTGCACTTTACTATCTCACAGGGGTCATGTCTATTTGAATGCATCATACATTTTATTATAATAGATTCATCCATATAAGAATTAGTAAATAAGCCAGGTTGTGGCAAAAACCTTTACTCCCAACATGTGGGTGACAGGGGAAGGGATAGCTCTGTGAATCTGAGGTCAACATGATCAATACAGTGAGTTTCAGGATAGCCAGATATACATCCAGGGACACTTTCATGACAAAACACCGAGAGAGAGAGAGAGAGAGAGAGAGAGAGAGAGAGAGAGAGAGAGAGAGAGAGAGAGAGAGAGAGAGAAACAAAGCAAACACAATGTTGAGTTCTAAATGAAATGTTTTAGGAACTTAATGTTCTTCTCATGGAATTATTTGTTAATTTCATATTAGTGCTTCATATCATGTGTTGTACAGATTAATACTGTTAGTAATTCCTCTGTGGTATCTACTATAGCCTTTACCCTGCTGTGTCGACAATTTTTAGTGGCATCATAAACATCAGGTCCATCTTGTGCTTCTGAAATCAAACTGGAAGACAGGACAGTTTTCTGTTAGGTCTGACCTCACTGAGAACACTGCTCTTTACTAAAATCTTAGAAGCATTGGAAGTTGGCATCTGCCTATAAGATAAAACTTTATGTGTCTGTCTTTATTGTGTGTGCATGCATGTTTTCCCTGCATGTAAATATGAGCACTATCAGAATCTATAGTGCCTGCAGAGGCCAGAAGAGGGTGTCAGAACCCCCTGGAATTGGAGTTGCATATGGTTGTGAGGCATCATGTGGGCACAGGAAGCTAAATCCAGGTCCTCTGCAACAGCAGCAGGTGTTCCTTTTCACTGAGCTATCCCTCTAGTCCTCCCAAATGAAAACTTTCTTCCACCAAAGTATACAACAGAATACTAACAAAGTGAACAAGTCAAGTGGGGAACACAAACTGCACAGAAGACTGGAGTATGTTTGAGATCATCCATCATGCCTTTGTGAGCACATACTGAGGTGGCTGTGTTTGTGACACACTAGCCATGTTAAAGTCCTCTAAGTATCCACCATGCCTCTAAGTGCCGGATGTGGCATAGGAAAAGCCTGATGTGTTGCCAGTGGAATCTGTGCTAGAGGTACCCAAGATTGAGGACATCAATCCCTCCGGGCCTGCCCCAACAGATATTCTGCTAAGCCTGCCTTCTGTGGGCCAGGGAGAAAACAATCCTTGTTTCCAGAGGGCAGACTTTATGGCGTATGCATGTCATGTTCTCACCCATCCAAATGTTACTGGTTCTTATAATCCTCCTACTCTGTTTGTTCTTTATGATTTTCTTTCTCTCTCCTGTGATGGTTTCCATGAAATTGGAAATGATTTTGAGATTGTGACAATGGCAAGAGTTAAAGCTGCTATGCAGGTCATGGGAAAAAAGGTTGGTGGCAGAAAGCTGTGGATGGAGTGACAAATAACTAGGTTAAAAGGCAAGAGTTGTCCAGAACTAGTTAGAAGACAACTTAACGAATTACAGAGAGATGAAGAAGGACTTAAGCTGAGAGGAAGCTGGCAGTCTGGTACCTTAACCAGTGCTTGTATTTCTGTGATTTCTGAGAAAACTCAAGTAGATGGCCACTGGGGTGATTACCTCAGATGTTCTGATAATTATTAACCTGCAAAAGAATAAGCTGGTATGCTTTGGCTTTCTTCCTGGAAACTTCTATGTGCAATCAAGGGGTTTGGGGTACACTTTGTTGATTTACAAAAAGAACTTTTGAAACTATTGTGAAGAACCCAATCACCTGATGAATTTTCTTATCCCCTATTTCCTTGTATTATTGCAATAAAAGACTGGGGTTGAGTCAGATCGGGAGAAGGCTGAGAAGATGCACATCTCCAGATCTGAAAAGACTCGTCAGCTTGCACCAACTCTTCTGGCCCAGTCTTTTCTTGTGCCTGGCAGACATCCCTGCTCTTTGAGACCCTCAAAACTGCTGAGGCTGGTCCTCGGCATCTAAACGCTTTTTGGAGTTCAGATCATAGAATTATAAACATCAAAGAAGATGTCCAACTGAAAGGATAGCAGTGACTCATAAGTTGTCACTGCTATTTGACACACATACACTTAATTCACAAAAAAATTAGTTTCTGTTATACACTTAACTTTTAACAAAAAAATTTAAGTGAATATTTACCAGTAAGAATATTGGATTTCAGTGTATGTGTCCAGTGTGACCACACACTACCTTTGTGGGCAGAATCCTATAGCTGTGAAGAAAAATATACATTATCAGATTGGGAACAGTGACTTCACAGATCTAAGAACAGGAGTAGTCTCACCCTGTAGTGGACTCTGGTCTCTGCTTCTTTTACTTAATGTTGCTTCTTACTTCACTACACTGAGTCAGGTGGATAACCAAATATTCAATTTTCAAGTACATGCTACAGATATTTTCTAGTTATTATTATTCAGAGTCTCAAAAGCCACAACAGCTCTGAAAATGAAGCATCTTATCAATACACGTAATTTTTTCCATCTTCACAGATATGGCTAGGTAGATCTATTGGCATCACTAACCTCGGAATGTACCTGACCTCTCAGCAAGCAAACAACCCCAGGTAGGTAGAACTTTAAAAAACTTCCTGGGATATTGGGTTTTCACTTGTCCCCTGTTGGATGCTGTGTATCTTAAACTATGTCATATTTCCTATGTGTATGATTATCTAAAGCAACAACAACATCAATAAAGAAAATGATTGTGATATTGTTTTAATGAATCTTTCAGTGAACTCACACATCACTCAGGATCAGTGCTCGCTCACAAATATTGAATGTTGTTTGTTGAGATATTGGTCTCAAACCGATTTCGTGAGTTTCATGTGAGTACACCCACTGCCATTTCTCAAAAAACCTTAAACAAAACACAATTTCTTTTTTGTTTGTGATCTGTACATTTTCAATATGGACACAAAACTCAAAACCATACATCTCATGGGAATTTCACAAGTGAAACATCATTTGGAACCCAATAGATGAAGCATGAAACAATACTGTAGGATTTTTCAAGGGTCTACTGGAATGCAGAACTCTTTCATCTGTCTATGTTGATTAATTGAGCAAGGATTATAACTGGGCAATATGGATGGTCTGTAGGTTGAAGGTCCAAGATTATTACTGGATTATAAACCCCACTTTTCTTTGGCGATACAAAGAAATTTATTTTTGTTGTTATTTTTTAAATTGAGGTTATTGGGATATAGGTTAGTATTTGTTTTACATAGGCAGATGTGATCAGTTTTCCACAGTATTTATGGTGACATTCACAGACATTTCCAGGGTCTGAGGTTCTTGGTTTACCCAAAATACTACCGTCAAACTTGGTATTTTAAATTATCTTTCCTTCACATTCTGTTCAATTTAATTTTCTTCATTCTATTTTTTGTTACTAATCTATTTTTTAATTAGCTTAAGAGTAGCAGGTTGCTTTTAGGCCTTTTGTTACTTAGTGTTTTGATTGAGTCGATCACTCTTTGTCCCATCTGTCCACGATCACTCCAGCTTCTGTGATCAAGGCACATTTCTACTATGTTCTTATCACTCATCAGCTGTTGTTCTTATCCTTGATATTTCTGCTGACTTATTTCTTTTGTTTTTATTCTGTTGGGCATTCTGTGAGATTGTATCTCAAAGGTTGTCCCCAGTGCTCTAACAGTCCTAACCTAAGTGTGCACAAATATGTGTGTGCCTATGTGGTGTGACTTTTTATAAGAGCAAGATCTAAACTTAATGAGATATAAGTTGTCACTTGAACCATCATTTGAATACATTCTATGTACCTAATAAAATTTTCTTATCCATGACCATAGGTATAATATGAAAGGTATTATAAATTTCTCATTACTTAATTTTAGATGAGATATACATTAAGAATTGATATGTTTTTATTTTGTAGTAATAATTGAAGAAATTGGCTTCTTTTATACCATGACTAGAAAATATCACTATATTCTCATAGACTTTTATTATGCTTGTTAGTACTGGCTCTCGCTTTTCATTTCTTCTCACAGGCCAAATAAACTCACCCATTATGCGGCACATTCTGTGATCATGAAGGCATATCCCCCACCCACATATATGTCCTGAGGCCTTTAGCCATCTAACACTAGTATGGATTGTAAGTAAAAATTGCTGCTGTCATAAACTTTGAGAAATTCTTGTTATGTGTTCTGTGCTGGCATGTCACTGCTGAGCTCTAGGGGACTTTCTGATTTAGCTTCTCAGTTGCTCTTTGGATTACTAATACTTTTCATTCATTTTGACCAGAAAAATGGCTGTGGCCCTTAGCTGAAGAAAATCATGCTCAGTCGCATAATGGACTTCTGGAATCTGACAATCAAAATAATGTTCTTGTCACAAACTACAGCTGGAATTCTGGGAAATTTCTCCCTTCTTTCCTACTATCTAGTCTACTATGGAACATACACATTAAAGCCCACAGATTTGATTCTCATGCACCTAATGGCAGCCAATGCCTTGATCATTCTCTCTGCAGGAGTTCCAAACACAATGGCAGCTTTTGGTTTGAAGCAGTTTTTGAATGATTTTAGGTGCAGATTAATTTTGTACATACAAAGAATCAGCCGGGGTGGGTCCATTGGCACCACCTGCCTCTTGAGTGTCTACCAGGCCATGACCATCAGTCCCGGGAAATCTTGTTGGAAGGATCATAAAGTCAAAGCTGTGAAGTGCATTTGCTACTCCATTGCCCTCCCCTGGGGCTTTTATATGTTGATAAATTTCATTTTCCTTGTGTACACATTTGTCAAAAAGAATAGTGAAAATGTGACAAGAAAACAAGATTTTGGATACTGCTTTATTATGGGGAGTGATGAAATCAATGACTCACTCTATGCAGCATTGGTAATGTGCCCTGAGTTCTTCTTTTCTGTACTCATGGCATATTCCAGTGGCTCCATGATTGTCATTCTTTACAGACACAAGGAGAGGGTTCGACACATCCGCAGCACTCATGGTTCCATCAAAACCTCGCCTGAGTCCACAGCCACTCAGAACATCCTTGCCTTGGTGTCTACCTTTCTTGCTTTTTATACTCTCTCCTCTGTCTTACGGGGCTGTATTGCTATTTTGCATAATCACAGTTGGTGGTTGGTGAATATCACTCGCTTCACTTCTCTATGTTTTCCCTGCTTTGGACCCTTTGTTCTCGTGAAGCACTATTCCATTCTGCCTAGACTCAGTTTGGTCTGAATAAAAAACAAAAATCACTTAACCTTATTTAAATAATATATTTTCTGTTGTGTCCAGTTGTTTACTCACCCATCACCCTGAAAAATTCAATACAGGCAGTTAAAGATGTAGTGTCCTGTCTTTTGACTCTTAACCAAAATGATGAGTAAGGGAATTTTGTCAGCAGGGTGAATTAGCAGCCTACATGAGCTGATCATATTGTGTGAGGACTACCTCACTTTTCAACTTATAGCTGTAAGTCTTCCTTTTGTCCAGCTTGTGTACAAAGGAGCTAGCAGAGAAGCTCTCAATAAAGTTGCCCTTCTTATGGTATACATCCTGCAAGGATTCTTGGCTCCCTGGTTATTATACAGACAGCTTGTGGATCCTACAGTCTTACTGCCTGGAAAACTGAAACCATGGCTGAAGATGTGCTTCAAGTGGCTCTAGCCTGTACCGTTACCAGACAAGTTCTTCATCCATAACTTCCCAAATATCCCGCTTACAACTGCACTAGAGATATTCCTGTTTGTTTGTTCTGAACCTTGTAGTAACAGTCCTCAAAGTCTAAGAAGAGAACATTTTCCCTTGCCAGTTAGTCAAAATGTGATTAATATTTTTCACCTCATACAGAAGTCAACTCAAAATGAATGATGGTATTGATATTATCTTGAATTTTGTTTGGTTGTATTTTATTGAGAAAATTTTCAACTGTGTTCACCAGAAAGATTGGTCTGTAATTTTTCTTTGTTGTTGTGTCTTTATCTGATTGGCATCAGTGTGATACTGCCTTGTGGGAGCCCGTTCTCGGGTTCCTCGTGGCTTTACCCAGCAGGTCTGAATAGAGGATGATCAGGACCACCGGCCTGAGTGCAGGTGTCTGAGATGGTCTGCACTTGGCTGTGCTGGGAGAGGAGGTCTTTTGCTCCACCCCTTGGCGTCTCTATAAAAACCCTGGGCCAGAGACAGTCCGGGCCGTTGGAATAGGTTCCAGGCCCTCTCGAGGCTATCCTTTATTTTCTATCTGTTTATCTCTGCAAGATTCTCTGCTATAAATCCTTCTATCTAATATTTCCTGCTGATTGCACTCAAGAAAACTCTGGGAAACTGTGGGGGTGGTGGGTAAATGCCACAGAATGGCACCATAAACAGAGACTAAGGAAAAAAGAAAAAAATAGGGACTAAAGAAATAAAGGGGGAACAAAAAAGGGGGGACTAAAGACAAATGAACAGGGACTAAAGACAAAGTAATAGGGACTAAAGATAAAGGAAAAAAATAGTTTTATTACAGAGTTTTTGGTGAAAGTGCTGTCAGCCCTGCCAGTGGAAAGGCATGTCGGTGTTAGGAAAAAAAAAAAAAAATATATATATATATATATATATATATATATATATATATATATATATATATATATATTTGGGGAGGCAGGGGTTTTATCCTCGAGAGAAAAGGAAAGCGGACTGGAAGGATGTCCGATGCTGCAGCGAAATTCTCTTCTCTTCTGTCAAAATTTTCTATCTTCTATCCCTTTCTCAATTTCTATCTGTGAAAAATAAGTAAGGTATAGGGTAGTAATACAGTTTAGGAAAAACTTAGAAGTGTAAGATTGTGTAGGAAAAAGTAAGGCAACTAGACAGAAAAACTCTTCAGTTTTCTCACTTTGGGAGCTATAAATGCAAACTGGGGGAAAAAAACCTTTCTTTGGGCTTTATGGGTAGTAAAAAATCTCTTCTCTGAGCTCTTGGGGAAGAAAAAGTTTCCTATGGAAGCTTTTGACCTGGGGACAGCTGAAATGCTAAGTCCAAGCAGCAGGAGAAAGTGCTTTCTCCCTGGGGCAAAAATGGGGGTGTAAAAAGCCAAAACGTTTGAAGTTCAGAAGTTTTGGGAAAAGTTGGTCTCTCTCCTGAGGGTAAAAAATCTTTCTCTTAAACTATAAAGCTTTTCTTGGAAAACTTGGGCGGGAGGGAATCTCTCTAAAAAGGCTTAATCTTTCTCAAAAGTTCTCTTAAACTTAAAAACTAAAGCCTTTAACTTTCTCTCTCAGAAGGACAAAAATTAGAATCGCCTGAAGATATTAGTATGGGGACCACCTGTGATTAGCTCTAAGGGAAAACAAGTTTAAGACAACAAAGCCTAAGTTCTTTCAAGCTTTAACAATCCTCCCTGCATGCTGGGCGGTGGTGGCGCATGCCTTTAATCCCAGCGCTCAGGAGGCAGAGCCAGGCGGATCGCTGTGAGTTCAAGGCCAGCCTGGGCTACCAAGTGAGCTCCAGGAAAGGCGCAAAACTACATAGAGAAACCCTGTCTCCAAAAACTAAAACAAAAAAAAACAAAAAAACAAAAAACAAAAACAAACAAACAACAAAAAAACAAAAAACAATCCTCCCTGCAATGCAGGAGACGGGGACAAGTTCCTAAAATCCTCTTCTAAGCTCTGTCTCTTCAAGCTAGTAAAAGACAGTGGGTCAGAGTCCCCTGAAGGAAACGCTTGGGAGAGTGGGTTAAGAGCTACAGAGAGCCCAAAGAGGCAGGAAACTTTGCCTAAGAAAAGCAGAAAAACCAAGCTTTTCAGTTACAGCTGAGCTGAGGCATCAAGAGTTTTGTTTGAGTGAGCATTTCAGGATGAAAAGGTGCTCCTAATCGTCCTAAAGCAAAGATCCCCTGAAGCAATGCAAACTGTTATCATTGTATCCTTGCTTCTGAGCAAAAACCCAGAGGCGACTGGCCAGCGTCTCTGAGTTGGAGTGCATTTCGGGGATACTAGGATTCCTGCAGTTGCAAACTTCCTGGAACACAGAGTTGAGGCAGGAAGGTGCAGGATCCAGGGGAAGATTGCTAATGAACAAACAAAGCTAAAGCTGGTGGGAACGGCACAGTTGTCCACTTTCCTACAAGTCCCAGGTTGATAGGTCCACAACTGCAAAAAGAAATCTGAGAAAAAGCTTTCCTATCAGAGTAAGGACCTTTCTGGGAAAACAGTAAAGCTGAACTGTGTCTGAAGCAGTCAGGCTGCAGAGTCAGAACGCTGTCTGGGGAAAGAGCCCAGCCAGGGCAGAACAGAACTATCTAGGAGTAAAGCTTTCTTTTCTGTCAGAGAAAGCATCTCTTTTAGAAAAGCTTTGTTTCAACTGACTCCCATGAGATGAGGGAGTGTAGCCCTGAGGGGTGATTGCCTCTGGCATAAGCTCTGTCCTTGAGCACCCAGACAAGCAAACACAACCCACTGGGGGACTAGGCCAGGTGAAGGCCTGATGAAGCAAGGCACCTGTCCTAATGGGAGTTTAGAAATGGCAAAAACCTCCCTTGTTAGATTTTCAGTCTGTATGCAAACCACACAGACCCTGAAAACAGAAACGGACTAAAGCGCCTACCTTCAGTAGCAGGGAAAGCCACCACTACAGTGTCGGAAACTGTTTCTGGGGTAGAGGGGATAAACTGAGACCAAACTGGATACTGTCAGGGAGAAAGTCTCTGAAGAAACAGAGGGGACAGATTCCTCCCCAGAAAATGTATGACCTGACAAAGCTGCTAGAGTTTGAGGCAGATTCAAGGGGAGAAAATAAGCCCCTACCTCCAAAGGCAGAGGTACAGAGCTGCAGACAGATAGCTGAAGCTCTGCATCTGGAGAAGGAAGGAACAAGCAAAATGAGAATAAGATCAGTGGGAGAAAATCTCTCTGAAGGAGCTATGGAAAAGCTGTTGTACATGATCTTGTTTTTCACTGGCTAAAACAAACACAAGCCCCAAGGAAAGTTGCTATCAGAAATGCCAGCCTCAATGCGCGCTAACGAGGCAGGTGTGGTTCTGATTGGGGCCAGTGTCAACTGAAGGAGAGACACCTGTTAAAGCCAGCTGAGGAGCGAATAGAAACCTCCCAATGTGCCATAGCTGAAAATGTAAAGTGCTTGTTCAAATCTCCAGTTGCAAAAGCAAAAACCTTTGTTCAAACCTCCCAGGCAAGTCTAGTAAAAGAGAACCAGTTGACTCTCAGACCCGAAAAGAACTATGGGAAATGAATGATATGAGGAAAATGATATAAGGGACTGATATTATGGACTGATATAAGGGAAATGCATTCTGGGAAAGGTAGTTTTTCTGCTAAAGATGGTGACATTGCCCTGAAACACTTTTGTCAGCTCAAAAATAGGTTCATGGTAAAATTAAAATACAGCTTTTAAAAGAATAAGGAGGAAAATCATCTAAGAGTTTAAGTGTCAGTTCCAATGAAAAATTGAAAGGATACGGAACTAGGCACTTCGCGGTTTGGGGGCGGGGGGGGGGGGGGGCGGAGGGTTGGAAAAATGCCTTATTTACCCTAATAGCTGTACAAAGTTTTTTACGGTAGTTGGATGACAAAGATCTACCTATAAGAGCAAACAAGCCACTTTAAAATCCTTAAAACAAGGGAAAGCAGTTTATACACTGAACGTTTTCTTAGATATGAAGAAACTTATGTTGAAATTAAAAAAGTTCTTTGCCTTTTGAACAAACTGCCTGCAATGAGTAATTCCTTTGTAAATCTAATAAAGAGACAAGGAAACAGGCATTCAAAGGACAGGTGACTGATTTATAGATGGGAAACAAACTTCAGAAAATCTAGCTTTCTTATAAAAGAGTTGCTTTACCTGAAAGTTCCTTATAAGAAATCAATGCTAAATATCACCGCTGCTAATAACATCAGGAGTTAAAGCTAATGAAGTGAAAATACTAAATCCTGAAACTCAAGTGAAATGGAAAGATCCCTGCTCGGGATTATGCAAGGGTCCCAATCCTGTGTTAACATGGGGTCGAGGACATGTTTGTGTTTTTTCACAAGAGGGGAATGAAGCTCGGTGGTTACCGGAGCATTTGGTAAGGAGCATGGAACTAAGGTACGTCAGCTCCAATGAGGTTCCTATAAAGGAACCAGAATGAAAGTGGCTCGATTAGTGTTTCTGAGGTTTTGTCACTGGTTAATGCAAACAGTGAGGAAATAAAAGTTCAGAGCTGTGCCGCTTTTGGCTTTACTAGCTCCTTTAGAAAAATACCTTATATCACCTAATAACTGTGCAGTATTGGCGAAGAGCCAATACGGTAATTTCACCCTCAGCGTGAAGTGGAGTTTTTTTTGGTAGAGCAAACCAAAAGTGCTGCTGTAAAAGAAACGTTTGTCTGAATTGAGGCATTTAGGGGAACTATTATGAATTTGGGTGACGGGACAGCCTCTAGTTAAAAACCATTTACCGCTGACAGTGCATCTCTGCCGGTTCGAAAAGGCCCACTCGCAACTTTGGGGTGTGGCTTTGTCCAGAGAATGTTACAAACCCCTAGCAACAAGTATCACAACTCTATAATGACAACATTCACTAAATCCCAGTGCTTTATAACAAAGCTGACTATGAACTCTAAACTTTAGAAATGATGTATGTACTTCCTGTCTAGTTAAGAGAATCTTTCTAATAGAGATGGTGATAATAATTAAGAGTAAGAAGTAGAAAGATAGAGCCGGGCGGTGGTGGCGCACGCCTTTAATCCCAGCACTGGGGAGGCAGAGACAGGCGGATCTCTGTGAGTTCGAGGCCAGCCTGGGCTACCAAGTGAGTTCCAGGAAAGGCACAAAGCTACACAGAGAAACCCTGTCTCAAAAAACCAAAAAAAAAAAAAAAGTAGAAAGATGAAAATAAGATATGTGAGTCTGTAAAAATTCTGTCTTGTTGGATCTCTGTTAAGAAATCTTTAGGTGTTTGCTAAGTTAAATATATGCTAATGGTAGCCCTATATAAGTTTGTAAAATAGATCTATAGAGTTCCTTTAAGAATATAAGCTTGTAGCCGGGCGGTGGTGGCGCACATCTTTAATCCCAGCACTCGGGAGGCAGAGCCAGGCGGATCTCTGTGAGTTCGAGGCCAGCCTGGGCTACCAAGTGAGTTCTAGGAAAGGCGCAAAGCTACACAGAGAAACCCTGTCTCGAAAAACCAAAAAAAAAAAAAAAGAATATAAGCTTGTAAGAAGTATCTAAGGTAGTCTTAAGACATGTAGTAATAAGCTAGTAAGATGCTAGTTGTAAACATAAGTTTAAATAAGAAATAAGATGGAATGAATATAAGTATATAAGAATTGATAAGAAATATATTTGCTAAAGTAGTTCTATAGTTTCCTTAAAGTATAAATAAGTAGATGTTAATATGTTGTATGTGAGTTTGTAAAAACATGTAAATGTTGACTATGAGTCTAAATGCTTTGCAAGGCAAAAAAAATGTTATATGTGAGTTTGTGAAAAAGTGTAAATGTTAAGTGTGAGTCTATTAATGTATATGGTAAAAACACCTGAACACAGGAGATAGTGTCCTAGTAGACTGCAAAGTAGGCAGTCTGAATGGTTTCAAAAGCTCCAGAAGCCGCTAAGAAGCTAAGAATGGTGGACGCCAGAACCAGCACAAGGCATCCGCAGTTGAGATCCGTGGAATATCAACGCAGCACAGAAAAACCTGAGCTAACAGCAAAAACAGTGCGGTTTAAAATATTACTATAACTAAAAAGGTCTGTCTGTGAGAACAAAAGTTGCAGAGACGCTTGTTTGAACAAAAATTATTAACTGCAAAATGTTTTGGTTGAAAAACGTGTCTTCATATTTGGAAGTGAAAGCCTGATATCAGAATTTTTCTTGTTTGAACTTTTTGAACTTAAAAATGAGGTAAAATTACAAAAAGATTTTGGTTATGGATTTTTCATATTTGGAAGGCTAGTACCAGAATTTATCATTTGAATTTTAAGACTTAAATGAAATAAACAATAGAGATTTCATTGCAATGGGACAGTTTTGAGTAATGACCTAGGAATTGTTTTCTGGAATTGGGTTCAAAAATGGAACTGTTTAAATGAAGAAATGTATTTCTGCTTAGAATCAAGATGCAATTTTGTATATGCGTATATGCTTTATTAACTAGTGATTTATGAATTGTTTTGTGGAACTGTTTATGTAAAAATGGAATTACTTATGGAACTGGTTTTGTGTTACAAATGAAACTGTTTAAACAGAAAAGTTTGGGTTTTCTAACTAGGCTTGAGATTTTGCTTAAAATTATAAAGAAAAGGGAGAGTTAATATTTCTTAGTCTATTTAATTTAAATTGTTGTTTGAGTGGATTAGTGTCATGTTTTGTTAGCAAGAAACGCAAATGGGGTATACTCAGAGACTACTTTTAAAGTGTGTAAAGAGTTTTATTAAGAAACTGCTTTTGGATGTTTTGCTAAAAGTTTTCAAAGTGTTAATGGTTAAATTGAAAATACTGATTTTCAATATGGGTTTGTAGGAATTGTATAAGTTTGGGTTCCTCTAACTAGGTTTGAGTTTTTTTTTTTAATTATAAAAAAAAGGAGGAGTTATGAGACTGAATTATGTTCACAGAAACCTATTGATATTAATGCACCCTGGTTTTATGGAGTTAAGGGAATGTTTAAGTTTGATATGAATACTTCGGAGTTTTTCCTATGTTCTGTTAACAAGAAAATTCAAATGATTGAGTTAAAGTTGTAAGACGGAGAAAATTGTTAACTATATATAGCACCATATATGCTAATTAAAATGGTTCTGCTAAGAGTTTGCTTTGAGTTGTAAGATTGAGAGAATTGTGAGTATGTATAGCAATATTTATGTTAACCTGTTAATGGTAATGATGAAGCTAAGGGATTCTTTAAGTTTGTAGTTGCCTTAAGAGTTTTTTGTTTAGAAAGGGCTTGAGGCAGCTAAGACTGCTGTAGTCACCTTGGACCTAATTCAAAAGAGAAATGCCATCTATATCATCCTCTACTCCCATACTGGGAGGTGTAACAGCTATGGAGATTGCTATAAGCCATCAATAGTTATTTTTATATATATATTAAGAAGGGGGGACCTGTGGGAGCCCGTTCTGGGGTTCCTCGTGGCTTTACCCAGCAGGTCCGAAGAGAGGATGATCAGGACCACCGGCCTGAGTGCAGGTGTCTGAGATGCTCTGCACTTGGCTGTGCTGGGGGAGGAGGTCTTTTACTCCACCCTTTGGCGTCTCTATAAAAACCCTGGGCCAGAGACAGTCGGGGCCCATTGGAGAAGGTTCCAGGCCCTCTCGAGGCTATCTTTTATTTTCTATCTGTTTATCTCCACAAGATTCTCCGCTATAAATCCTTCTATCTAATATTTCCTGCTGATTGCACTCAAGAAAACTCTGGGAAACTGTGGGGGTGGTGGATAAACGCCCCTCACTGCCTTCATCAGAAGAGTTTGGAAAAAAATAATATAACCTTTATGGATATCAGTTTTGAGGTTCCTCAAAAATTAAAAATAGAACTACTTCATGACCCATGTTAGGGCATACACTCAGAGATTGCCATATCCTGTCATAGAGCTATATTTGCATGCATGTTTATTTCTGCTCTATTTACCATACCAAAGAAATGGAGCCTAACTATAAACCTATAAACAGGCACCACCATAATTAAATATCTTTTCATTTATAAAATGAAGTATATTTCAACAACAGTGAAAAATAAAATCAAAGAATGTGTAGGAAAATTGAGGGACTTCTAATGGGTAATATTAAGTCAGATCACAAGATCTCAGATAGAAAAAAATCATGTTCTCCTTTATATGCAGATCCTATCACATAATGTGTACATGGGTATGTGTAAACGGGTGAGTATAACATTAATATAACATTTATAAAGGAGACCAAGAAAGGTAATACGAGGCAATGGGCAGGCAAAAGTGCCCCTGATTTATGAAAGAGGATATAAAGTTAATTTTTTTCTATTTTCAAAGATGCCATTTTTTTCTTTCTGTGGTATATAAGGATATAAAATGTAATTACTAGTGAAAGTGCAAAACCCTAAGCAAAACTCTATAGCTACAGCGTGTCTATTCTAACTGTATAAAAGTTCATTGAAATATACACAATTTGGAAGAGGGCAAGTGTTCCTTGGAGTGGCTATTTCACTGTAATTCTTTAATGCTTTTATTTGTGAGTTCATTACAATAAAGTGATTTTAGTTTAAAATCAAACAGTATCACAATTTAGCCAAAGATACAGGGATAGCTCAACATATTCCCATCAGTAAATGTAATGCATCACATAGATGGACACACAGATAAATATCATTGGATTATCTTAGTAGATGCCAGAAAATATGTTTCTTTTTTCCCTTTTATTGAAAATTTTTTTTCTTATACACTATATCCTGATTAGAGCTTCTCCTCCATCTATTCCTCCCACTTCCTCCCCACCTCCCATTTCATGCAGATTGACTTCCTTTCTGTCATTAGAAAAGAATAGGTTTCTAAGATGTAAGTACACAGCATAACAAAATAAAATATAATAAGATTTTTTTAAAGGTCCCATCAAAGTTGGACAAGGCAAACCAACAAAAGGAAAAGACGCCAAGAGAAGGCCAAAGAATCAGAGATCCACTCATTCACATACACTGGAGGCCCAAAAAGTACTGACCTGAAAGTTATAGTATTCAGAGGAGCTCTGAAAGAACTGTGAATTCCCTATGCTCATGGCCTCAGTCTCTGTGAATTCATAAGAGCTTTGCTCAGTTCATTCAGAGGACCTTGTTCCCCTGGTGGCATCCATCCCCTATGGTTCTCATACTCTTTCTGCTTCCTCTTCCATGGTGTTTCTTGAGCTCTGAGAGTTTGGCAGATATCCCTGGGAAGCCTGTTCTTTTATGAAGGGAAGCAGGGTAATGGATCTGGGGAGGGGGAGGATTGGATGAGAAGAAATAGGGGAAAGTGGTCAGGATGTATTGAAGACAAAAGATAAATATATCTTCTTATTTTTAATTAGTTTATAATATGATTGGGTATGGTGATATTTTATTTGTGCTGCAATGTGGTGATATTTAATGTGGTGATAATCTATTTGTGCTTTAATAAATAAAGTTTGCCTGGAGATCAGAGGAAATAGCAAGCCATTTTAAGCAAACAAAGAAGTCAGGCAGTGGTAGCACATGCCTTTAGTCCTATCACTTAGCAGGCAGGATCTGTGCGTTCAAGGCTACAGTAGGGAACAGAGCCAAGCATGGTGACACATGCCTTTAATTCCAGTACCAACCATAGAGTTCTTGAGGCCTGTACAGATGGAAAGTGACAGAGATGGCCAGGAAGAGTAAGTGATGTAGCTAGAGGGAGAACATATCAGATGGCAAAACCGCAAGGCATATAAGCCTGGATAGACAGGAAGTCGCCCTTTGGAAGCTGCAGAGTTGGTGAGGTGAGGTGAGCTCATGGTTTGTCCTATTCTTCTGATCTTTCTTTCAGGTTTTAACCCAAATTTCTGGCTCTGTGGTTTTTATATTTATTAAGACATTTTAAAAATTAGTCTACACTAAGTTTCAGAGAACAACATGGAAGGAGTGGAAATGAAAAATCCAGCAGAGCAGGACATATTGTGAGACATTAGGTCCTCTGTATGTAACAAGGAAGCAGAGCACATAGACCCCTCTCTACCTTCCTGCACATTCCTTTCATTTAATCCCACACTTAAACATATCTATAACAGTCAGAGGCCAGGATGTAAATATGAGAAAAAGAAACCTATGCTGTTTTTTAAGCTCCATCCATTTTCCTGAAAATTCCATATTCTATTTTCCAGGCTTAATAAATTTTATAACACACACACACACACACACACACACACACACACACACACACACACACACAATTTACAACAATATTATTCCAATTTTGGTCTAAATAAAATAAAAGGTAAGTGAGTACCACTAAATGAAAGGCTCCACCCAAATTGTGTTGATTTTAGTTGGGGCATGTATTGGACTCACATGCCAGCAACTATCAATCACACACAAGAGCACCTTGCTTTTGTAACTGCCAGTCTGTGCCACTCCTTAGAATGCTTTTAAGTGTCTGTACATTCAGAAGATGGTGCAGACTCCCTGTGGATAGCAATCTCTAACAAAGAGGTTTCTGTTTGCTCTCATTTGAATATTTTCCTTGCCAGTCTTCATTTTATAAATTTTAATTTTTGATGTTTCAGACAGGCTTTCTCTTTGTAGTAGATGCTTGCCCTACACACAGTATATAATCTTGGCTGGGCCCAATCAACTGAATTTCTTATGTAGGTGATCTCAGCTACTGAGAGTTCAAAGATGCAATGATCATGTTATTCTTGGAAAATGTGTTCCACCTCTTTCCCTTTCTCTCTCTCTCTCTCTCTCTCTCTCTCTCTGTCTCTCTCTCTCTCTCTCTCTCTCTCTCTCTCTCTCTCTCTCTCTCTCTCTCTTTTTCTGTTTCTGCTTATTCTTCTTCATGATGTTGCATGAACCTTAGAGAGATGATAGTTTTAAAGAGAAAGAAGGAACTGATGGGAATGTAGACTTGGCATCCAACAGTGACAGTATGAAAAGGAAAGAATACACTTCTAGTCTGTGGTTAATGAGCCTCTCCTAGGAGCCAAAATCTTGGAACATTTGAAAAATTAGACAGAGATGAGGACAGGAATTGAAAGTCCTAGACTTTCATGGGGTTCATAGGGTATGAACCCTAACATCTGAACAAAAGGAAATCCATGTGAGAAACAGTAACGTCACTACTCACACTTCCTTGGGATAAATGCTGCACCATGGAGATGTTGCATATGAAATAAGGCTGAACCATGTAAGGAACTATTATTAGGGACATTGATGATTGTTGGTGGTAAGACACTCATGAATATGAGACAATGAAAAACAACAAAGGAAATGTATTGCTGGCAAGCCTGGGCATGAGAGAGGTGGCGTTTGATGAATAGTTCAATGAGTTAGATAGGAATGAGTTCACTACAGAATTAAGAGAGATGTTAACTGAAGTGGAACCATAATATTGCTTCAGTAGATCTGTATGTGGATTGGCTTTTTAAAGAGCTAAGGCAATTTGCATCAAATTGTGCTTCACAGAGGAAAATGAGAGGAAGCCTATCTTAGTTTTTTTTTATTGCTATAAGAAACACCATGACCATGGCAACTTTTATAGATGAAAACATATAATTGAGGAGGCTCACTTACAGTTTCAGAGGTTCAGTCCATTATCATCATGGTGGCAAATATGGTGGCATGCAGGCAGATGTAGTGCTGGAGCTGAGGGTCCTACATCTTGACTCAGATGCAACAGGAAGTCAACTGTCACACTGAAGGAAGCTTGGGAAAAGACCTCAAAGCCCACCCCAATAGTGGCATACTTCCTCAAACAAGGACACACCTCCTAATAGTGCCACTCCCTTTTGGGGGCATTTTCTTGCAAACTACCATAAAGCCTAATCAGTGTTGGTGTGTCTTTGGAAGGCTTTGAACCTGAAGCAATAGACCACCAAATGAGTGAAAGCAGGGAGACGTTAAGGTGAGAACCACACTGTTTGCTTCAGTACTGAGCAATTCCCCCTCCAGAGTATGATATATACATTTCTCTCGGTCAGAAGAATAGTCTGTGGTTAGAGATTCTTTATCTGAGTCAGTGCCCTTTTGTTATGCAGGTTTTGCCATTGGAGAAGGAGAAGAAAGCTTCACCTCTGTGCAAGAGACTCTCATGTATATGGAGACTCATATTGTGGCAGGAGGTAATGTAGGTGAGTCCATCATTTATTAGGTCAGTCTTAAGAGGGAGACCCAGCCTTGCATTGCCTCTGTGTGGTAGACAGATGTAAATCTGTTCTTTGGCAATATTACAAGAGGAGGAAGCAGGATGGGTAATGTATGATAATTGTGGATTACAAAGTAGTTAACAAGGCATTTCCTCCCATCCATGCCACTGTGTAGAACATTGCTCAGTTAAAGAAAAACTGATGCAAGTAATGAGATATATTCACACTCTGCTGGGTATTTCCCACTTGATTTTAGTATCCCCTTAGCTGATTAATCAGAAAAATAGCATGTCAATTATATTTCCTGAAGATGGATGGCTATCAGAAACACTGCCCCCACATTTTATAAAGGTTTCATTATGTAAATATTATGATAACTACTTTTTTTGACATTTTTTTGTAAATTTATTTTACAACATCATTTAGTTCAACATAATAGCCACAGAGTCCCCTGTTCTCCCACTCTCGCCCCCTTCCCCCTCCCCCCACCCCACCCCCCATTCCCACCTCCTCCAGATCAAGGTCTCCCCCGAGGACCGGGATCGACCTGGTAGACTCAGTCCAGCCAGGTCCAGTCCCCCCCTCCCAGACCGAGCCAAGCGTCCCTGCATAGGTCCCAGGATTCAAACAGCCAACTCATGCAACGAGCCAAAATTTGAAGAAGCATATGAATTTTGTGGATGGATGCAAAAGGGAGTAAGGATTGGGAATTAGCTCACTGAAGTTTGGGGCAGGGGATAGATGTCCAAATCATGCAAGTCTTGTGGTTGGATTCTTCTGGTAGTAAGGGTGTAGGCTGATGTCTTCAAGTTTTTGGCCTCTTATTTAAGAATGAAATGAAATCTCACACAGCAAGCTAAACTGTACTTAAAACAATGTGATGGAACATGTCAGAATACACTGCAAAATATGTTGATATAAGTGAAGATGCTAAAATGACCCGATTGGTGTCTGGGTCATACTTTCATGGTATGCAAAAAAATTTTAATAGGAGCCTAATTTGTGTGGTTCTCTGTTTTACCTTTCTGACTTTGATTATATATGCATTGTTCACAGTGTACATATTCATTCCCAAAATTCACCTGATTTCAGCTATATTCAAGTAAAATTATGTAGGAACATAGAAGTTTCTCCATTAAAGTTAACTTTCTAAAAGATTTACATTTTAAATGTGTAAGTGTGCATTTGCATGCATGTATACATGCAATTCATTGAAGGTACCTATATGTGATAGTTTGAAGGTAATTACCTCTCATAATCTCATAGGGAGTGGCACTACTAAGAGGCGTGGCTTTGCTGGAGGGGGTATGGCCTTGCTGGAGGAAGTATGTCACTGTGGAGGCAGGCTTTGAGTTTTCTATGCTTGTGATACCACCCAGTGTGTCAGTCAAGTTCTTGTTGACTACAAGATATAGGATGCTCAGCTATTCCTCCAGCACCATATGTGCCTGTATGTCATAATGCTCCCTACCATGATAATAATAGACTGAACCTCTAAAACTATAAGTGAGCCACCCCAATTAAATGTTTTCTTTAGGAGTTGCCATGGCCATGGAATCTCCTCACAGCAAAAGATACCCTAACTAAGACACTACGCATGCAGCAACCTGGGTGCAGGGAATCGAACTCAATTCCACTACAAGACCAGTCTGCACCCTTAAAAACCAAGCTATATCTTCACTCCTTCTCATAAAAGTTTACTTTGAGGACAAGTTTTCCACTTCAAATATGATCTTGGTTTGTTTCTCATATCAAGATGCTAAGATATGTCGCCATAGATACCGTACCCTTATTGGACAGATGAACTTCCTTCTTGCTGTCTGGCTTTCATAGTGCGAGAATTGCTGCCAACACCTCAATTTAGTTATGGTGTTGTGTGCCATATTCCCTATTCCAACTGAGATGCAGCACAGGTATTATGTGTGCAATGAACTATATGCAGTTAGATTTAAGACATTCCAAGTGGGAAGCAGAAAACAAAATCTGTGGCTTCAGAGTTAGCAAGGGAAGTTTTTTCTGCTCTTTTATTAAATGGATATGATGTGCCTGTCACTATGCATTGAAGCATTTATTTTTATGGCCAGATAATAATAATACTGCTACTTTTCCCCTTCATAGCAGAAGTATATTTTCCAGTGGGTAGTGATAACTGTAGAGACTCAGAACTCTTCAAAGTTTATATTTATATTTAAAGTGACTTATATGGTTTGGTTTAACATGGTAATTTTATTTTCGTGGCAATTTTATTTGTTTATTTCCTTTAAATTTTGCTGGGTTTATACTTAAAATGTTTCTCACCTACTAAGGACTTATAAGAATGAATTCACAACAAGTCCTTCATAACTCATCAACAGACATGGGAGCAACATGCACTTCCCTGGATATTCTCATATAGGTCAATTTTCCTCAAGATAGACAGGTTGTAGTTCATGTTGGTTTATTGTTTTACCAGGTGTGCCAGTTTCCATCAGGTCTGACATCAGAAGCCTACCTTCCAAAGAACCTGCAATTTTATTTTCATATATTTTGTATCTATACTTCTTTTTTTTCCAGAATATGTCTCAATATTTTTTCTTTTGTTAATAATTAGTTATGTAAAATTTTATGTATTTAATTTTTTAAAAAATTAAAACTATTTATTTAAAGTTTACATCCCAGGAACAGTTTCTACTCCCTCCTCTCCTTCCAGGCCCTCCTCCCAGACCCCTCTCTGTCCCTACCACCCATCCATCCACTCCCCCTCAATTTCTGTTCCAGAAAGGACAGGTATCCCATGAATATCGACAAAACATGCCATACTGATTTTCAGTAAGACTAAGGACCTACCCATGTATTTAGGCTGGGCAAAGCAACACAGTAGGATGAGTATGGACCCAAAAGCCAATAAAAGAGTCAGAGACATCCCCTGCTCCCACTATTGGGAGTCCCACAACAGGACCATGCTATACAACTATAACACACGCTAAGGGCCTAGGTCAGTCCCACACAGGTTCCTTGGCTATTGGTTCTGTCTATGTAAATCTCTATAAGCCCTGGTTAGTTGATTCTGTGGGTTTTCTTGTGGTGTCTTTAACCCCTCTGGCACCTACAATCCTTTCTCCCCCTCTTCTGCAAGATTCCCCAAGCTCCATCTAATGTTTAGCTGTGGGTCTGCATCTGTTTCCACCAGTTGCTGGATGAAGCTTTTCTGATGACAAATGGGTGAGGCACCCGTCTATAAGTATAACATCATAACATTGACATCATCCCCCGCCCTAGTTTTATGTTTGGTTCTCTCTTAGGGAACTGGGTCACCCAGTCTGTGGGTCCTAGTACTTCAGATAGAGTCAGGGGTGGTCTTATTCTCTGGGTAAGGGTTTTAGGCTAGATCAGTCATGGGTTGGCCACTCTCTCAATCTATACTTTTCGACAACCAATATTCTTTGAAGTTTGTGGTTTAGAAGTCAACTATTGAGGGTTCAGTGATCCAGAATACATCTTGCTCTTGCAGAGAAGCTGGGTTTCATTCCAAGCACTCACATGACAGATCACAACAGTCCATGACTCCAATCCCACGGAATATTACACCATATTCTAAACTACACCACACCAGGAATGCACAGAGTACACATACATACATGAAAGCAAAACACATAAAAATAAATAAGAAAAATTCAAAAATTAGCAGCATCTGATAAGCTGTATTTTAATAATCCTCCCATTTCTGATCATACCATGTCACATCTAAACACTCACATGAATGTGAAAAAAGTAGCATTTCCAAATCTCACATGGCATTTTCACAGAGCTGGTCATTATCCATCAGTATATGAGAAAGACAGATCCTAACCACACCCTGCATTCTGTGTTCTGTACAACACCAGCAAACTATAAGTGTGCCCCACTGTCACCACTCTCTTGGGCATCTTATACAACTGTTCATTTTCTCAGAATTAGTTTGGGGCTCCAGTCTTCCTTTAGGATGATGGTCTAGCTAAAAACCAATGTCTATTAATTTTGTCTATACAACACACCAGTGAATGATAATCAGACCTTTACAAACCATAACAATCACAACAACCTCTACACCCCAAATATTGAATTAATCTAGTGCTACAATATTCTGAATTGAAACAATGGACAGCAATTGGATTCAAGACTGTGTCTCAAGAATGTTAGGAGATACTGTACCTACAGAATGGATCAAATGTGAAGGGTTCATATTGAATATGAAATACTGTATACAGTCTATGTTTTAGAGTGCTCTGACTACACACAAATAAGATGGTTATTGAGTACTGCCTAGATGAAAATCCCTGATATAGTGTCTGATGAGCAGGAAGGGTGAGAGTGCTGAGAAGCTTGCACTCATGGCCACATTGGCATTGACCAGCCATGCACCTGTTCCATCCTGGAAAGAAAAATATACCATTAAGGCGAGAGAGGATACATAAAAAACCACAAAACTGCTCACTAGGGTAAGAATTCTTTGTGTGGCTTTGGTCTCAGGAAATGATTTAGTAGATACAGATTTGTGGATATGTTGGACCCTCTTTTTATGTTTGAACAAGATTAACATCATGAAGCCACTGGCCCACACCATCAGTCCCAAACACATAACATCATTGGAAACCAATAGGATTGCATATACTTTGAGAGATTGTTTGGAAGGTTTTACGATGACACAATACACAAATTGTCTAAATTCAGTAAGATTCCCTTTATCCCTCATGTCAGTCACTGTACTAAAGAGAAAGATACATGTAAGTAGATTCAGGGCCCAGCACAGGCCTAGGAAAGGACCAATTAACCTAGGGGCTTTGACCTTGAGCTGTGCCCACTTGGAATTACTGGGGCTGATGGTAATGGCCTGAAAGACACTCAACAGGGATGTGGAGCCAAGGGATACTCCCCTGGCAACTCTATGAAAATAAAAGACAAGTTTACATGAAATATTATCTAGAGAATATGCCTGATCAAAAACAGCCATTATCTGAGGGATTCCTTTGCAGAGAAGAACCATGATGTTAGCCCAGGTCAGGTGTTTGATAATCAGGTCTGTGGGCCTCACCCTGTTCCCACTGAAGTTAGAAAGAATGAGACAGCAAAGCAAGGCTAAGTTCCCAAACATGCCCAGTGCAGTCTGAGATAGGAAGAAGATCCCCATGGCCAGGTCTCTGGATGCCATTGTGTCATTTTATAGGAATGTCACTCAGTATCCAATCCTGAGAACTTCAGGATAGACATATAGGACTATTTTCTTCATTGTAGATGAAATACATGCTAGCCAAATAACCACTACTTTACATTCAGATATTAAAATAAAACATGTTTAAAAGTTTTTTGTTGTTATTGTTGGTGGTGGTGGGTTTTTGTTTGTTTGTTTGAGTTTTTTTCAAGACAGTGTTTCTCTTTGCAGTTTTGGTGTCTGTCCTGGATCTCGCTCTGTAGACCAGGCTGGCCTCAAACTCACAGAGATCCTCCTGGTTCTGCCTCCCGAGTGCTGGTATTAAAGATGTACACCCCTCTGCCTGGCTGTTTAAGAGTTTTTTAACAGCTTTAACTATATATGCATTTTTGTGTCTTTGTGTGACAATATTCACTTTAGTGCAAGTGCTTTTGGACCCAGTCAGGGTTACAGTCAGTGGCAAGCTGCCAGATGTGTATGCTGAGACTAAACTTGAGTCTTCAGTAAGAACAGCATGACTTCCTAACCCAGAAAGTCTTCTTTAGAGACCCCAAGTTTCTAGATGCTGGAGCACTGACTGCTCTACCAGCACACACATGGCAACTCACAAATGTCTGTAGCTTTATATCTAGGGGTTCCACACCCTCACACAGACTTACATGCAGTCTCAAAATATTCCCAATTGTTCCTACAAATAGACACCAGTCACAGGACTGTAGTTAAAGACAAAGTTAGTACTGCACCTGTTGGTTTTCAGCAATTTTCACATGGCTCTACAGATGATGTGAGATTTCCAGCTCACAGGAGCCTTGTGTGTGTGTGGGGGGGGGGGGGCTTCTAATGATGAGACAGACAGTTATAGGATGAGTTTTGTGACACTACAGATTCCCTGGATTTTACCACTGGCAAACGGCAGACATACCACAACCAACACCATTTTGGAAAAAAAAATAATGTCCTCTAGGCTGTATGGTGCAAAACTGTTCTCTTCAGGGGCCCCTCGTCATAATTTTAAAATGAATGTCATTTACACTGCCATTCTTGGGTCTATTTTACCAACTCTATATTTTTGAAATATGCCATTAATTCCTAGCATATGCCATTGGCATGCATCATGTATTCAACATAAATATCAAAAGGTGATGACAATGCTAATCACATATGAAACAGATCAATTTTATACAAACATTGAACTTAATAATTTGCAAAGGTTGATTCAATGTCGGAATGACAGCCATGAGAACTTTCCCCATGTACTATAGTACAGTATGGTTAACACCAGAACACAGTCTCTATTCTACCACAGTTGTGTAAACATATGCAAAACAGAATTTGATGCATACCTATATGAATAGTGTGTAAGATTTTCTTTGAGACAGGAAAATGTAAGTGAAATATGTATACATTGGTCCAAAGGAAAATCTGGAGATCAAGGACTCCAAGGTCTGTCTGCAAGGTAGAAACCATAGCAGTGGAGATATAAATATTTAGTTCTGCCCAAGTGATGCTAAAATACGCAAGTCATAGAAACCTCATTAGAATTGATTGAAATTTGAATCACACTTATCTGATTTTGTCCACACTTGTATGCACATAAATAGAGCATGAAATCACAATTACTGTTCTTGCCCCTAAGAAGGAAAAATTAGCTTTCGTCACTGTACCACTAGGCACCTGTGTTTCCAAAAGTAAACTACCACCTGCTTCTATGACTCTGAGTCAAAGAGGCAGCTTCCAAGGAAAGCAAGGATTCTCATATTTTTAGGTTCTGCTCTCTGGCACTTGTGATTATAACAGGCATTACATTTCACTGAGTAGGCCTAGTATTTTTCCAAAGAAAACTTGTGTGTGTGTGTGTGTGTGTGTGTGTGTGTGTGTGTGTGTGTGTGTGTGTGTGTGTGTGTTGATGGGGGTCTGTCTGTATCCCTTGAATACTGTTATAAAGCATTTTAGATGCAAAGACCCCCAACCTGCCTCCTGTGACAGCAAATCCCCCTTGCCAAAGGTTTTTAGGGAGAGGAGACTAAGCACACAGGCATCTCTCTGGCAGATTCCCTCCACCCGTGGAGTGTTTAGGACTCAGATGATCCACCACCACTCTGTGAGTATCCATACAGTGCAGCATTCTGTCCCTGAAAGAGAAAGACAAGCTCAGAGAGCTGCACTTACACAGTTGGCAGCCAGGTGTCTAGCTTCTGCAAGTCTGAAGGAAGAAATCAAGACTCACCTATGAAAGCAGATGCCTTGGTGATAGCAGATGCTCCACAGGACCTCAGTGGTCAGAGGGACAAACAGCCTGTCTCTATATAGTCACTTGGACACAGGGGCACCTGTTCATATGCTGATACCTCATCTCCCCTGAGGTCAAGAGGATGTCACAGGAGGCAGCCATGACACTGTCTGCTAAGGGAGTTGGCTTCACCTCTGAAAAACACTTCTTCCCATCAGAACCTTCAGGAAAGTTTTCACTGCGAAGTGAACAGCAGAGGGACACAGTGAGGATCTGGAGGGGATTCTCCTCTCCTGGAACAGTGGATCACAGAGGGAGTTCAGACTGTCATAACCGTGGGATAGGTTCTAAGGAAGAGCAGGTAAGGATGGAAAGGGAAGTTGGAGCTGGAATTTTAATTTCCCTGAGTTAGTCTTCCCTACACTTACTGAATATAAAAACAGGAAATGACCAGAATACATGCAAATACAGAACCCTGACCCCAAACTTTTAGACCAGGAAGCCAAACTACCTTTCTGAAACCTTGATAAATGGGGTAAGGACTTTTCCTTAGTGATATTTTTCTTATTTTCTGACACAATTTATGACAATATAATTACTCACATTTAGGACTACCCAAAGAAAGGTAATCATGCAATAATAAACAATAAATAAATAAATAAATCTCCATAGGTTACCTTGCTTGTAGTTAGCATGTCTGCTGCATTCATATGCCCACCACAACCCTCATTCAGGCACAGTATAGCCATTCTTTTGTCATTGTGAGGATTTCTGACTCCTTCACACTCCTCAAGCATATGACTCAGTTGTGAATCTTGATAAAAGTTAATGGCATTAGATAAATTTGGAATGCCCTCCACATGAGCTCATGTATTTGAGACCTGGCCTAAAGAATTAAGGTCCAACTTCTGCACATCACAAACTTATAACCCCGACTTAGGGATTTGGGCTCGTGACAAACAGCTGACTTGCAACCGCCAGTCATGGAAACAGAGTTTCAGTCACTCACAGGTAGCCAAGAGTAGTTCACAAACCCCTCAGATATAGCAACCAACTGCTGAGACAAAACCAATAGCTTTCCCTGAACCCCTCCTTTGCGTAGCTTCCCAGTGTCTGTGTGTGAATGTTTTTGTCCTGTGTTTACAAACAGACATCTTCCCTGAATCTCCTCTAGTTCTGGGAACTGCACAAGTTACAAATGCTTCTTTGCTCAGTACAACCCTATGGATTTAATATGTTCTGTAACTTTCTTTGAACAACAACTCAAAATTGACAACCAGCTTTATAGTATTCACAAACAAATACCAAAAGAGACATAGAAAGAGAAATGGAGAAAGAATAGATGACAGTGTTGTTCAAAAATTAGATACATCATGGAGCTGGAAAGATGGCTCAGAAATTAAAAGCATTTGTTGCTCTCACAGAAGATCAAGGTTTGGATCACAGCACCCACATAGTGGCTTACAATCATCCATTATTCAAATTCCATGGGATCTGGTGGGTTCTTTAAAATTCCATGAACACCAGGCATGCACATGGTGTACACATACACATGCAGACACAATACTCCATGGGACCCAGGTTCGATTCCCAGAATGCACATATCTCATAATTGTCTGGAACTCCAATTCCAGGGTACCTGATGTCCTCTTCTTACCCTTGTAGGCACACACGGAAGACACACACACACACAAAAAAAAAACATTCACACATATCAAATAAAATAAAGAACACATGTCACAAAACGTATGTGTTATAAGCATGCTGACAGTGGGTAATTATATATATATATATGGTTTGTTTCAGTTTTTTTAAATTTTTTATTCATTTTACATACCTGCCACTGTTCCCCCTCCCACCCCTCCTCTAGCTCTCCTCTTCTGCTGCTCCCCAATCCACCCCCATCCACTCCTCCGAAAAGGTAAGGCCTCACATGGGGAGTCAACAAAGCCTAGTAACACTAATTTAAAGCAGTACCAAGCCCTCATCAAGGCTGAGCAAAGTATCCCACCATAGGGAATGGGCTCCAAAAAGGCAGCTCATGCACAAGAGATATATCCTGGTCCAGACAGTGAGTAATTTATAAAGCACTCAATGGTATCAGTCACAACACTGTCTACCAAACAAGCTAAAGGTTAATGAACTAATGCATTAAATCTGGTTCTGGTAATTTTTTTGTTGTTATTCAAATCTGACATTTTGTGTTAAATTCTTAATGGTAAGAGAAGCAAAAGGTCTCTGCAGTCCTTTGTGTAAGTTATGGTAGAGGGTGAGGCTGTGAGTGTGACTCTGCCTTCTTGCAGTTATTTACCTCAAATTTTAACTGATATTTTCTCCAGAGGTACCTTACAAAATGTTGGCTGAGGAAATGGCTCAGTTGGTAAAGTGCTTTCTGGGTAATCATGGGTACCATTGTCAGGATCCCCAGCACCTAATTTAGAAGTTTTGTATGCAGTAGGAGCCTGTAACTTCAGGTAGTCAGAAATAGGTATGTTCTAGGATCTCACTGGCCAGCCAATCTGAGCTAAATGTTGAGGTATAGGTTCAGTGGATTCCATATTTTAAAAACCAAGGTGGAGAGTAATAGAGAAAGACACTGGGATTCAACCCCTAGGCTCCACATGAACTTGAACTGCAGAACCTACACCTACTACATATACACACACACAAGCACCCATCAGAGCAGGAATCTGGACAAAACATAAAGTGAACATCAGTCATAAAACAACTGTTCAGTTGGCATCAGGAGTTGGAACTATCAGTTAATTTTTTTCATTATCTTCCTCTCGCACTTGGTAGACACCTAACATTGACAGTTCATACACAAGGAGGTGAGTGAGATCAATATACATATGGGTTTTTCTATGCAAGGTTTCTCCATGTAGTCCTGGCTGTGCTGGAACTCGATCTCTAGACAGCCTAGCCTCAAACTCAGAGATACACCTGCCTTCACATCCCGAGTACTGGGATTAAAGATATGTGCCATAGTTCCAGGCTTTGATGCAACTTTAAAATGATTCATGAGGCTGGATTTTATTCTATTAATAATTAGAGCTCATTATCTGTTTGCCTACTGGGTGTTCTTTTGGATTTTTTAACATTTTAATGGTTGTTCCCAGTTACTTCTGCAATTTTCAGTAGAGTGTTATAATTGAGAATTGGTTGTTGTCAATAATTTGTACAATGTGTATTTTGCAAACATGATCTCACTTCCTTGTGTATGTACTGTCAACACTTCTAAATGTGAAACAATAATCAGTACCCAGGAAGTGTGGGCTCCACAGGGCTGAGCTGCCTCTTCCACACCTGAATACAAGCTGCACTGTTACTAGGCATGCTGACTGAAAATGCTATTTGGTAAGTTTTTATAGTTTATAAAAATGTCTGGTCTAGACAAGGATTAAATCACCAAAAACAGTAAAAAAAAAGTGTGTGTGTTTTATTGGGAATAATATAAGCATACCTCTATACCTAGAATATTGCCCCTGAGAACAACTGTGTTTTAGAGCAATTTCCTCCAAATTAAAACATTCCCTCCAGGAAGAGGGGAAGTGCAGATTCACAAAGTAAACACTTTTTAGAAATATAGGAAAACTCAAACATACAAGATTCATGAGGGTCCCTCCACAGGTTATAGAAGCAGCTTTTTTAAAAAAAATCTACTAAGGGAGGATGTTCTGACCTATGAACTACTTAGAACTTCTCAGAACCATTGCCCCAAGTCAAGCAGGGATACAGGGATGCAGATTCCTTGAGTCATCACAACCCTGAGAGGATGGACTTTTCAATGAGGCAGCTGCATTTGAGTCATGCCCACTCCTGTAAGAAACCCTGCAGCCATACTCTGGTAGAGAAGTCCAATAAGAGTTTAATTTAATGGTTTACTACCATCTGGGACTTTGGTGTTATGGTTGCTTTGATCTGTTTTTGGTTCCCTATCTTGGGTGAGTAGACTTGTGTGCATCATGTCATCCCTAGGAAATCTCTCACCACAAAATGATACCCAGCAAGCCGATTCCTACATTCTGTAGGACTTCCTCATCTCTCTGCTTGGTCTTCACTCCCATAGCTTTTAAACCTTTCAATGTCTCTGACTGAAGAAGCTGGATTGCCCAGTCTTCACTCTGAATATTTTATGAGGCAGACATTTGTCTAGAAATTAAATGCCCAGTTCCCATGACTGAAGTACCCTGGGATGTGAGCGTCAGTTGTTCACACACTTTTCATCCTGTTCTGTTTTGTTCTGTGCCTGTTGTGCCAAGAAGCATCAAGACCTATGATCTATGAATTCCTTGTCATCAACAGAAGAGTGAGAGCACTGACTTCTGCAAGAACCTAAAAACCACCATCACTCTTCATTTTGACTGTTATGTGAGACTCTTCCTAGGTAGAAATACCTTATTCACATCTACTCACCCCAGAAAGGGAACTCATGACAAGTCAAAGCAACAATTCTCCCAAAGCTCAATTGTATGAACCATTTAAATTTAGTTGGGGTTACTTAGGGGAGTATGGGTGAGCTGGTACTGAGAGCAGCAGCTGCCACATTGAAAAGCCCACCTCAACACACTGGTGGGAATGCACAGGAGCTGCATCCCTGGAGGTATCCACATGACTTGCAGGCAGCTCAACTGGTCAGAGAAGCTCCTCTTGGTAGCTGGACTGGACAGAGTCTTCTTCTCCAGTGTTGGGGCAACAGAGGTCCTTGTACTCACAGAGAGGCACAAAGAGAACCAGGAATGTTAATCACCCAGTGGTGTCTCCTCAATGGAGGAGATTAAATCAAATGCCAGCATTCCATTCAGAAAGCTGAGAGAGGAGGTTCTTAACAACCTGGTGACCCTTTTGCTATCTGTGGAGTCAGACATCATGCCAGCTCCCCAGGGTAATTATGCCAGACTCTTCCCTCTCTAAACTATTGTCCATCCTTGCCAGGGACCAGCCTCAGCAGTTTCAGAGGTCCAAATGACAGGGCACTTGGAAGGCATTGTAACAACTCAGAGACAGTGCAAGCTGACAGGTCACTTCAGGCTTCTGCTACAGCATCTGGTTTTGCCTTGGTAACCTCAGACTTTTATTTTCATGAGCAAGGGGAGATAGAAAGAAAAGGGGAAATCACCCAATATGGAGTGTTCTCATGATTCCAAAGGTTATTCTTAGAAAATCACCAATATATTCTTAATCAACTTTAGTTAAACACAGAGACTATCCCAGGCTTAACACCAAAGAAAGCATAATCTATTTTTATTACTAATGATTATATAATATTCTGAGCACTTAACCCAGAGGCTAGCAACATGCAATTTCACAAAAAAAGGTAAAAATAAGAACAGTGGCCAATGTACTAGACAGTCATTTCCTTCTTGCACAGCCTGCTCCAACGTCAAGACCTTTGCAGCTGCCTAAGTTCCTCCTCAGCCCTCTGCAGACACCAAGCCCCACGACCGGTGGGCCACAATGACTTCAGACAAGAGATCTATCCCTGCAAGTCAGCATCTTTTGTCCTTCTTATCCCAAACCTTCCAAGGAAAACCTGATCCAATTTTCAGAGCTTCCATGAAAGGAAGCTCACCTTTCCTGGCAGCTCTTTTCAATCTAGGAATCCAAGAAAACTTGCAGCAATCACTCCAACCACTGCCACATTGTTTCCACACTCTTTCAGGAGGAATTAAAATATCAGGATTAAAGTTGCCATCTCCCTTTCTTGGTGGGGGCCACTATTTTCTTCCTATTCTAGGTTCCCACACTTTAGTTTATCATCCCATCTATATGTGACCCCATCCACAGTCTTCAGCCAATACCCCTTAGGCTCTCAAGTCTTACACAATGCCCTTGGAATACCCTCAGAATCTGAATTATTCATCATGGCCATATTAAGTCCAGTGTGCTATAGTTGACCACACACTCGGTACAGTTTATCCAAGCCTGAAAAGCTTCCCCAGGCTTCAGGTTCTCTCCCATGACCTGCATAGCTGCCTTGACCCCAGCCTGGGTGATCACCTCTGCATTATTTCCCATGAAATTTGTTTCATTCCTTTCCTGTATCACAGAAATCACCATTGATCTAGGAACATAGAACATGAAGATCAGATAGAAGAAAAAGACTAGCATCACACTAGCATTTATATGGAGGAGAACAGAACATGTGCATGCCATAAAGCATGACCTTGGGACACATAGGCATTTCTGCCTTGGCCCTCTAGAGGCATGCAAAGCAGATAATGTGGAGGGGATTGCACAGAGGGTTGATACTCCACAATCTCAGGTCCCTCATCTCCAACCTCTGCTAGCCGCACATCAGGCATCTTGTATGCTGTCCCCGGCACATCCTTAGTGGGAAATGTCACAGTACTTTATGGCCTGCAGACCTCTATGCTATCAGCCAAAGACTACACTAGATTCCAGGTCTTTTAGCTATAAAACCCACCCTCATGGTCCCACATACTTTGTAAAAGAGTCTATATGTAGTCACACCTTATGTTTTATTGGTCCCCTGGAAATAGACGTATTGTTGCCCGGAAGCCTTTTCCCAAATTGTACTGTGTCTTTCATAGGCTGACAGTGAACTGTCTTGCTTTAGACTTCCCAAAGTCTGATTCAGATTGACAAGTCGATCTGTACCAGGTTTTCATTTTTATCTCTTCTTGTGGCTTGCCCCCCTGTATGACACATGCAGGGATGTGCTCACTTTCTTATTCCCCTCTCCCAGGCGGGGAGGCAGAACCGCAGCCTTGCATGAGAAGCCTTTCTTTCCATCACATCATGTTTGCTCATGAGTTCTGTTTTAGCCGATGTCTGCCTATTTGACTGCTAGAAGAATTCATCTTCTCTCCTCTCTTGTGAGATATACTTATCAGTGTCCACAGATAGGAATAAAGATCACGTCCTCCCACTACTGTCATTTTTCTAACTGTACAGAGACTCTAACTGCCTTCCAAATACTTATCCTTATACTCGTCTCATTTATAGAGGCTTCTTTTTTAAGCTAATAGAGATTAACTTGAAGAATACAAATGAACAAAATGCAGAGAGTGACTGCCTGTGGAGTGCTCCTATATATCACACTCTCTCCCCTCAAAGCTCAGGGAATTTCATGCCACATCATGCCACATAAGGTGCAATGGTTGTAAAAGACAGATCAGAGAAGACTACTGGGAAACAGTATCTTGTGGACACAACAGGTAGTTACATTCCTGACCTCTCAACAGCTATATTGGCCTGCACAAGACCCTCGTGAGTTCAGTCTAGTTAAAGTTTCAGCATGGATAGTGCGGGGGGGGGGGGGGAGGGTATCACAAGATCCCACCTCTATCTGAGATGCTACAGGCAATTTGCTTGGGAAGAGAGAGTGAGCTTTATTCAGGCATGGAGTCCCGTATAGATTGCCTATTGTATTCCTGGCAATTCTGCAGCCCTACACTCATGAGCAAAATAACTTCCTACTCAGATGGAAGAGGGACTCCTAGAAAACTTCTGTCTCCTTGGCTTTCCTAACTTCACTTTGCTCACCAGACACACAGACCTGATTCTCAACCAGATGGTTTCAGCCAATTTCTTTGTAGTGTTTTCCAGAGAAGTCCCTCAGATACTAGAAGCCTTTGGATTGAACTGTGTCCTGGATGAGGCTGGATATAAAGTTCTCTACTATTTTCACTCAGTGGTCAGAAGGGCCTCTTGCAGCACTACAGTCCTTGGTAGCTTCCAGGCCACCCAAAAACAATTCCTCTAAGTGGCATTCTTTGATGGTCCCGATGAGATGGTGCCTCCCACAGTCTCCTCAGTGGGATTCAGCATCTTTTGATAAACAGGCAAATAAAAATTAAAAGAAAATGAGTATTTAAATGTTGCCAAAGACTAGTGCTTGAAGAGTCCTTCTGTCTACCCATGATTCCTATCCAGCAGAACAAAGCGACTCTAGGCAACTGACTTGTAGCAGGCAGACTCCATAACCCCAGAGTGGCCTTCAGGACACACTCCTATCCATTTTCTTATAGGCAGGGACTTTGAGGATTTCCTGAGCAGGAATCCTTGACTCCAGGTGGGTCTGAGGGCTGAAGACTAGTACTTTCATTCTCTCCCAGATGGTCCTTGCATCTCAAAGGACCATCTATCTCCCAGCTCATTGTGGTATTTCCATCCTACCTTGAGGAGTGGCTGTGTGTCTCCCACTCCAAAGATCTTATGCAGGCCAAATCTTATGCAGGTATTTTCTAAATTGAGGTACCCTCTTTCCAAATGACTCTAGCTTGTGTCAAATTGACATGAAACTAGCTGGTAAAATATTGTACTGATTTTTAAGAAAGCAGAGTAATTAGGCTTTCCATGTCATCATACTATTTATTTGTTCATTTATTGATTTATCCATATACTTCAGAAACTAGGATTCACTTATCCCAGGCTTGTAGTAAGAATCTTAAATGGTCTTATTAATAAAAACAAACCTGAGGCCAGTTATTGGAGTGAATGCTGGAAGATCAGAGAAGTAGAACAAGCCACAAACACCTCACCTTGCCAGTTCCCCAGCTGATCCTGTTTCCTCAGACTGGAAGCCTCTCAGTCCTCATCCAGAATGAATTTCAGCTGAACTACTGATCAAAAGCCTAAAAGCTTAACCAGTCAAAAGCTTCTAGTTTCTGGTCTTCACGCCTTATATACCTTTCTGCTATCTGCCATCACTCCCTGGGATTAAAGGTTCACTTTCTGGTATTAAAGGTGTCTGAGTCACCATGCTTACCTGTTTCTAGTGTGGCCTTGAACTCAGAGATTCAGGTGGATCTCTGCCTCTAGAATGCTAGGATTAAAGGCGTGAGTGCCACCATTTTCTAGCCTCTGTGTGTAGTGGCTGTTCTGTTCTCTGACCCCAGATAAGTTTATTAGGGTGAACAATATTTTGGGTGCACAATAGCATCACATTTCCCCTTTATTTGTCTAGAATTTAAAAAGCTTATAACTAATACAAGAAAAACTATCCAATAAGTATATACAATATACACAGTCAAGAATTACATTAACGATGCCTAGTCCATTAACATATATATATACATGCTGTGGGATGTTCTGTATGGCAAATGTGTTGCCCTGATTGGTCAATAAATAAAACACTGACTGGCCAGTGGCTAGGCAGGAAGTATAGGCGGGACTAACAGAGAGGAGAAAAGAAAGAAAAGGAAGGCAGAGGGAGACACTGCCAGCTGCTGCCAGGACATGCAGCATGTGAAGATGCCCGTAAGTGCTGAGAGTAAGAGGCTGCTAACCACTGAAAGGGATGTGGAGTCCATATTCCCCTCTCCCATGCTCCTATGCACAGTTTTAAAATAAAGTATACTTTTACACTATTCATCAACAATTGAAGTTTATTGATGATATTTAATGTATAGCATAAGACTGCTTCTGTTATGTGTAATACATCTTATGTTCATAAACACTCATAAATATGTCTAACTCATTAAAATTTCCTGCTTTATGTATGTATGTGAACAGTTACAGGCTGTTACTACCTGAGATGAGGAAGCCTACTTGTCAGTCTTCTTACACACAAGTAATTTATTCATGAACGTTCAGAATCCAAAGGGAAGCTTTGCCAATCCTCTTGATCTTGGCCTATATGAGTAATGGCTTTGCCAATTTACCACTTGCTAAATGGTTATAGAATTCTTAAGAGACCATGTCTTTGCCAAAATACATTTTCAATGGCCTTTGTTTCAGGTTAATAATGGCTGCACAAAAGAATTTGGAAATATTACTGTTTTGTAAAGGAAATTCATTTCTGGCTCTTGACATGGAGCCAACTACTCATAAATAGTGAGGTCATGGGTCTTAGAGGAGAATCTGGTACTATCATGTTATTAAACCAGCATAATTCCTAACCACATGGCAAATTTTTATCCTTATAACCACAGATAAGCATAGGCCTTACACCGCATCAGAGAATGTGCTTTACAACAGATGGAGTCTATTGGAGAGAATGATAACAAACCAAAATGCTGAGAACAAGAGGCCATGTGTTACCTGACCTCACCTAATACATCTGCAATATAATAACTGCACCTCAGCCTCAAGAATCATAGTACAAGAAAGGTTGGCAAGATTATAAGAGCCAGAGGATTGGGAAGATTTATGTGATAGTCCATCTCCCAGAAATATCAGAGAAGCTTCACCCATGAAGTCTCATCAATGTGGCTTCCAAAATAAGACCTAAACAAGGGTGACATTGATAGACATGCAAACATGGGAGGGGGAATCTCATGAGGCCTCAACCATAGACAGACAACTACACACAACCAAAGAATATTGAGAACAGAAGAAATAGTCTTCTCCAGGGAAGAGCCTATCAATTGGTCATCTAACCCCAATTAATCAGCCCTAAAAAATAATATATACAGGTAATATTTTGTGGACAAATAAGTTTGTATATAATTCCCAGAATTCTCCTTGTCTGTTTATCCTACCTAATCTTCCTGCCTGGCTACTGGCCAATCAGCATTTTATTCAATCAGTGTACAAAAGCATTATCCAACAGAACTCTTCCTTCAAAAATTAAGGATCATCATGAAATAAGAGGCAGAAAGCATGTTAGAACATTTCTGGTGGTAGGTGACTCCAAGAAAACTGGTTTTGTCCAGACAGAACAGTGCCCTTGTACATGAGAATTTGCTTGTTATGACCGAAGCATAAAACCTGCAGAGATCAGTCTAGAAAAATCCCAGTAGACTGGAGATGCTCAGGAAGTCCCACTCTTAGCTGAAGAGCTAGTGGCCACAGATGGTTTCTGGGAGAAAATATGTCAGATATGTAACTTTTAGAGACTACTCATGATTCCATAGATGCCACTCTACTAGGCACATAATAGTGTCACTAAATAGATGTTTTGATTTTTAATTTTTGGTCTTTTTTTTTCTTGTGTTAAGGAACACATGAAAATTGAAAGAAATTGTAGTCTGTGGATACATCAGTGAAGTGTGGAATCCAAAGTGACACAGAGACTTCTCTAACTTTCTCATAAATCTGAACTCAAAGTTTCTAGATCCTTTCCCAGGTGCCCTGGTCAGCCTTCAGGGATCATGAAAACTCAGTGCCTCTTCAATAAACCTTATCTCTATGGATAAAATCACAAGGAACTCCAAAGGGTCTTTACTAATTAACAATGAGAACTTTTTCATAAATGATCTAGTCTCCCAAAGCGAGCTCTGTCCCTGGCATTGCCACCGCAGTTGAAAAGAAAATTACAGTTCTGGAAGGAGGTGAGGTCACAGAGTCACAGGCCTCTTCATCTGGCTTGCTATAACATTTCCACAGCAATGCTTATTAATGAGAATAGATCTGCCCAATGAACCGACCATCCTGCAGAGACAAGAAGCTAGGTGAGTGCTTTGTACTTCATTCTGATTGGCAGAGTTAGTGAAGAAGGAATGCCTGAGTAAGTGTTCCTGTCTGGTGATGAGATGGGGGATTGAAACAGATCTATGGAATAGACAAGGAAGGCACAAGAATAACTGCGTAAGTAAGAGATGAGTCAGACAGATCAAAGCATTCCTAACCTTTTCTCTGTTTTTTTTCTTAATATAATGTAAGTCCCCCACCATGGGTGACTTTGGGTAACACCAGGATAATGCAGCTCATCTGTGAATGTGTTGAAGCATTTTGGTAATAAGACAATATAATAATTCACCTCAGTTAACATGGTGTGTATACTCTCTTTTGACTATTATTATATTAGTTGAATTTATCATGGTTTTATGTCCTAGTAAACATTAGAATGGAAATATAAGAAGTACGCATCCTTGGGAAATGCAATATAAAAGGTTTGTAAAGTAAATGTTCATATGTGACAATAAATCTATGATCTGGTTATAGAAGCAATAACCGAATTATTGTTTAAGGGCCATAGTTTAAGTGGCTGGTTTGAAGCCTCTACCTCTTGTCCTTGGAAAAGGCAAATGGAAGGGAATGTCCAGCATGAGTACCAGACAAGGACATCTAGTACCAAGTTTATCTTGAGTTATTTCCTATGGTTTCATATACTCTATTATTAAGCACAACCTGATGGCATGACTTTACTCACTGTTTATCTGCATTGCTAAAGGGAGACAGAGCCTTGTGCATGATGTCCCAGGGTTCTGTCAACTAAATTGGTACTAACATTTAGTATGCTACATCTCATTGGCCAATATTTAAGGTTTCACATTATTCAGATTGCACTTTATTGTCTCACATGTCACCCCTCTATTTGAATGCATCATAAATTTTATTGTAATAGATTCATCAGTATAAGAATAAGCAAATAAGCCAGGCATGTGGTGAAAATCTTCCTCCCAGGAGTTGGGAGGCAGAGGAAGGCATATCTCTGTGAGTTTGAGCCCAACCAGATCTACATAGTGAGTCTGAGGACAGACATAGCTGCATAGTGATAACCAATCATGAAAAAATCACACAAAATCAGCAAGTACATGCTCACATTTAAAACAAATGTTTAGGAACTTAATGTTCCTCTCATGCTATTTTTTGTTAATTACATATTAGTGTTTCATGTATATCTTGTACAGATTAATAGTATTAGTAATTCCTCTGTATTTTACCTTTACCTGTGTGATGACACTAATTTATATTTGTTGTGTCATTTTGTGCTTCTGAAATCAAACTGAAGTTAGGACAGTTTTCTGTCAGGTCAGACTGTACTGAGAACACTGCACTTTACTCAGAAGCACTGGAACTTGACATTTTCTATGAGATAAACCTTTATGTCAAAGTGAAAGGTTATTTCTAAAAAGATTTATATGTCTATCTTTATTTTGTGTGCATGTATGTTTTTGCCTGCATGTAACTACGAGCTCTTTGAGAATGCAGTGCTTGCAGAGGCCACTAGACGGTGAGGGAACCCCACGGAACTGGATTTACAGGCAAATGTAAGGCACTATGTGGGAGAAGGAAACCAAACACAGAACACTTACAGCAACAACACATTTTCCTTACAGTGAGTAACCTCTAATCTGCTCAAATGACAACCTTTTAAAGCCAAAACATACAACAGAATACCAATAGAGTGAACAAAAATCAATCACATGAGGAACACAAACTGCACAGAATTCTGGAACAGGTCTGAGACCATCCAACATGGCTTTGTTAGCATTGACTGAGATGGCTGTGCTTGTGCCAAACTAGCCATGGTCTAGTCCCAATATTGTCTTTGCCTAAAGCATTTTTAGTCTTTAAAGAGGCACATGCTCTTTGTGATTCTAAATTCAGTTCTTGACAATGGATATAATGATGCTGTCTATATTATACAGTTTTAAACATCAAGGAAGGTATCAAACTTAGAGCATAGCAGTGAATCATAAATTGTCATTACTGTTTTCATATATATATATATATAATTTAACTAAAAATAATTTTATTTTATATTATACACTTATATTTACAAAATTTTAAAAACTGAATATTTTCATGTGAAAATACAGGATATCAATGTATGTGAACACTGTGACCACACTCTTCCTTCAATACTTGTATTTTTGTTCATCCTCCCAGATTTGACAAGGTAGATGCATTGGCATCAATTTCCTAGAAATGTTCCTGGGTTCCCAGTAAGCACAATTCCAGGTATGTAGAACTTTCTAAAGCATCCAGGGATGTTGAGTTTTCATTTGCACCATGTTGAATATTGTGTATTTTAAACTATATCACAGTTGGCCCCTGCACTCCAGAGAGGTGTACCCCACCCCTCATCAGAGGCGGGATGAAGCGATGCTGCTGGCATGGGCATAGGGATTTGATTCTGCCCCACATGAGGTCAGTGGCCACAGTGATCGAGAATGACCCTCTCAGTTACCAACCAGGCCCAAGCCTGGACAATGGGTTTGGGCACCATAGCATCTACCTCATTTAGGACATGCTGTAGCTTTTGAAGAGACTGATCCCATGAAACAATACTGCAGGGATTTCCAAGACTAAGTAAGAGCATCCATGGAATATCCCAGAGGAGTTCCAGTGAGAATCCAATGATGATGGTGTACAAGAAACCAGTGGCCTTGAGCAAGACCAGTGACTCATTCAATGAGCATTTGCTAGTAAAGATAATAGGATGACAGGATATAATATGTGACACATTGAGGGCCACAATTCTACCAGGATGAATGAAGAGGTGTTGGAGAAATGGGAAAGAAGGAGAAGCTAAGAAGGGTTTTTTGTTTGTTCTTTTTTTGTTTCGCTGCTTGCTTCCTTCCTTGTCTGTTTTGTTTTCTTTTGTGGGAGGGCCCTGCAGGGGTGAGGGAGGAAATGGAGGGATCATGAGGTGAACAGAATTGGGATGAATGATGTGAAATTCAGAATCATATAAACAAGTTAAAAATTAAAATATATGTCATGTTTCCTATGTGTATGATCATCATCAGAATAAGCAAAAACATGAACAAATAACATGTTTGTGATACTGTTCTGGTGAACTTTTCAGTGATCTCATCTCTCAGTCAGCATCAGTGTTGACAGAAATTGGAACATGTTTGTTGCAATATCAGTCTCAAACTGTGATTCCATGAGTTTCATGTGCAGACACCAGCTGCCATTCCTCCAAAAACCTTAAAACAAACCCAATTTCTTTTTTGTTTGAGAACTGTACATTTTCAAATAAGGAAACAAAACTCATACCCATACATCTCATGAGAATATCACAAGAGAAATATCACTTAGAACCCAACAGATGAAGCATAAAACAATACTGCAAGATTTCAAGGACACTCTGGTATGCAGAATTCTATCCTGTGTTTCTATTGATTAATTGATCAAGAACTGCAGCTGGACTAATGTGGATGGTCTGCAGGTTGAAGTATACAAGACAATAAGTGGATTATAACCACCAATTTTATCTGATGATACAAAGAAATTTATTTTGGTTCTCATTATTTGGACTGGCCTTATTGGCATGTATTTGTTCCCCATAAACAGATGTGACCAGATTTTTGAGTGCTTGTAGTGACATTCACTGACATTGCCAGGCTGGGATGTTCTTGGTTTACCCAGAATTATAACCAACTTTGGTGTTGTCAACATATTTTCCTTTAATAGTTTTCATTTTAATTATCTATTATATTTTAGTAACTAATTTTCAATTAGATTAAAAGTAGCAGGTTTCTTTTATGCTTTTTCCTATTTAATGTTTTGATTTAACCAGTCCCACTTTTTTCCCATCTGTCCACCCGTATCCAGCATATGTGATCCAGACACACTTCTTCTATTCTGTTATCATTGTATGTTCTCATCTTCACTGGCTTCATATAGTCTCTTTTTAATCCTCTTATGGGCCCCATACTAGCTTTTGTGACCTTGATACACTGTCATTCCCACATAATCATGTATTTTAAAAATGATACACTAAGAAACAACATTGAGACACAATGTACACTATTGATGCATCAAGGCCTGTAGTACCTGGCTTAGAATACTTTCTATTTTCTGATGTATCCATTTTCTAGGGAGTTTCCAGTCCCAGAGCATGGATAAAGAGAAACTGCTGCTATCTGGTAGTTCCTAAGGTCATCTCTGCACTCTGTTTTAACTTCTTCAGATTTCAAGATTCACTGGCAATTCTTCTCTAGTTCTTGATTGCCCTGTCAATTGTCCAGCTAACTGTCTTTGCATAGCAAATTAGTGAAGTAATGTCTTCCTTCCTGAGGCTCCTTGGTTTAGCCTGGTACTGATTCACAGCTGCTTCTGCCTACATCTTCAAGGGGATCTCTCACCCTACTAAAGAGGGCTACAGACACATTCTCCTGCAGTAAGTGTATTGCATCCTGAGAGTCTCCTCCATCTGCACTTATGGGCTGTTTAACCAACTGCCTTCTTTTCTACAATTTCTACTCTAGACTTCTGAGTGCTGACTGAATATCACAGACATAGTTTCAATAGAGACAATGAACATTTCCCCATTTGCTGTCATTCTTCAGATAGTGACCCTTTCCTTCTTATTTCTGCTGACTTATTTTGCCTATTATTATTCTGTTAAGTATTGTGTGGCATTTCATTCCATTGGATGTGCCCAATTCTCTAACAGTCCTAACCTAAGTGTGCACAATAGTGTGTGTGTCTATTTGGTGTGAATTTACATAAAAGCTAGCTCTTAATTTCATAAGATAAAAGCTGTCACTTACCCTATCATCTGAATATGTTTTATGCTCTTAATAAAATTTTCTTATGTATAACTCTAGATATATTCTGAATGACATTATAAACTTTTCATTACTCATCTTTTAATTTTAGATGAGATACATATGAATAAATGATGTCTTTCAGTTTCTTAAAGCTATTGAAATTATCTTCTTTTATACCAATTCTAGAAAATATTAGTATATTTTCATTCTCTTACATTATAATTGATAGTATTGGCTCTCATACCCCATTGCTTCTCACAGGCCAAATATCCTAGCCTACAATGCTGCCTGTTCCATCATTATGAAGACATATCCCTAAGCCACATGTGTGTGCTGAGGCCTTTAGATATCTTACAGTTGTATGCATGTTGAGAAATAATTGCCCCTGACATTAACTTTGAGAAATTCGTGATATGTAATCCAAGCTGAGATTGTACTCCAAAGCTCTAAAGGACTTTTGATTTAGTCATTTCTAAAACACTTTTTTGATTACTAATACTTTTCAATCATTTGACCAGAGAAATTACTTTGGCCATTATTTACAGAAAAACATACTCAATCACAAAATGGACTTCTGGAATCTGACCATCAAAATCATTTTATTGTCACAAACTACAGCTGGAATTCTGGGAAATTTCTCTCTTTTTTACTACTATCGAGTTCACTATGGAGAAAGCAAATTAAAGCCCACAGATTTGATTCTCATGCACCTAATGGCAGCCAACACCTTGATCATTCTCTCTTTAGGAGTGCCACTCACAATGGCAGCTTTTGGATTGAAGCAGTTTGTAAATTATTTTGGATGCAGATTGATTTTATATATTCAAAGGGTTGGCCGGAGTGTGTCCATTGGCACCACCTGCCTCTTGAGTATCTTCCAGGCCATCACCATCAGTCAGAAGGAATTCTGCTGTAAGGATCAAAAAGTTAAATCTGCAAAATACATTGAATGCTGCATTGCCCTCCTCTGGGTCTTGTACATGTTGATAAATGTCATTTTCCCTGTGTACCAATTTATCAAAAGGAATAGTAAAAATGTGACAAGAAAATGGGACTTTGGATTCTGCTCAACTGCTGGACGGGATGAAATCAATGACTCCCTCTATTCAGCACTGGTGGTATGCCCTGAAATCTTCTTTTCTTTGCTCATGGCCTGGTCTAGTGGCTACATGATTGTCATTCTGTACAGACACAAACAGAGGGTTCAACACATCCATAGCACTTGTGGTTCCAGCAGAATCAGCTTTGAGTCCAGAGCCACCCAGAGCATCCTGGCCCTAGTGTGTACATTTCTGGCTTTTTATACTCTCTCTTCCATCTTACAAGGCTTCATTGCTCTTTTGCATAATTACAATTTGTGGCTGGTGAACATCAGTTTCCTAATATATTTATGTTTTCCCTGTTTTGGACCCTTTGTTTTTATGAATCATTACTCCATGGTGCCTAGACTCACTTGTTTCAGATCATGAAAAACATCACCTGTTCTTATTTTAAGTGTGTTTTGTCTGGGACTGTCAACTTAGCTCCATATTTTAATGCCTGATGAGGCCGTTAATCTAGAGGAGAACTTAGTATTTCCACCTTCCTACACCAATATAATTTAAAAATGTATTCTATGTACTTACTCTGATACCCAGATGTAAGAGTAGGTCTCAGCCTTCATCAGCAAAGAAACTTCCATTGGTAGTAAATAGAGATCATTACAGAAGTCCAAAACTAGTCAAAATGCAGAAAACAACTGACTATTGGGTACTGAGGCACAATTTGATGTTTCTACAACACATATACTGCAACTAAATCTCAAAGAACAACTTTCGAGTAGTGGAAATGTAAAATTCAAGGGTCAATACATATGCTGAGAGATTATATTCTCTCTATATAACAAAGATGCAGAACATCCAGGCCCTTTCTAACTACCTTCTCATTTCCTTTATTTACTCCCATATTTAAATCCATATATAACAATTATAGGCAGCATGTTCATGAGAGTAAACATATGCTATTTTTCTAAGCTAACTTAGAAAACTTGCTGCAAATTTGCTCTTTTATTTTTTCTCCACAACTCAATTAAATTCATACACACACAATGTATCATTGATTATGATACATATTCCTAATGCTCTTAATTGATATGATACCTATTTTTCCCTATGGATTATGATTTCATTGAAAGAAATGGTATTTTTAAATATTTACATCCATCTTTTGATATTGTCCTGAGCAGAGATGAATTTTCTGTAAGAGTTTGATTATAGGAATGAAAAGATGAAACAACAAAAGAACAGAAAGAGGACAGGCAATGTAAATGTTGGAAGTCTCTGAATTGTAATGTGTTGTTTCATATTAGCAAGTACAGCAGAGCATTAAACCTGAGGTGTAGTGACTGATGAGCAGAAAGGGACAAAATGATGGAAATCAAGGAGCTATTTATGCAATGCCAATGAATTCCAGTTATAAAAGTTAAACACATGGTTCAGTTGTCAGATATTGTATAAAAGAGCACAAAACTGTTCACCAGGACAAGGATGGTTTGGGTGGCTCTGGTGTCAGGAGATGACCTAGGACACAGTACTCTCCACATGTGTTGGAACCTCTGATTGTGTTTCAACAAGATAAGCACTGTGTAACTACTGGCATGCATCATGAGTCCCAAACACATGATGTCAGAGGAGCCCAATAAGGGTACATATAAGATGTGGATAGATTTTTTTAGGTTTGGGTACAGCACAGCATAGGAAATCTCTAAACCCAGTGCAGTTCCTTCCATCCCAGATGTCTGTCAGCAGTAGAGCAGTGAATCCATAGTGATCAGTTGTGGGGACCAGCATATGATGACAGAAAGTCCAATGATCTTGGGGGCTGTGGCTTTAAGATGTTTATATTTGGAGTATCTGGGCCCAACCCAGACCCCATCCCTGCGCACCAGCCACTCTGGCCACCGGGCAGGTCCCCTTCTAGCCCCACCGGGAGCTCCCATCCTGCCCCAGACTTCCTGTCCAGATAAGAGCTTCCATCCTGCCCCGGAGTTCCCATTTCGACAAGAGAACTCCCATCTGGACAAGAGAGAGAGACTTCCTGAATCTGTCAGCTCTTTCTGAACCAAGTACACTGATAAGAACAAGAACGAACCACAAGGAGATGGGCAGACATCAAGGCAGAAGTACATACAACAAAATGAAGAGCAATACAGCATCACCAGAACGTAGCCTGCCTCCAGCATCTAGACCTGAACATCAAAAATTGGAATAAGCAGAAGAAAATAGCCTTATGAGTAACATCATGAAGAAGGTAGAGGCTTGTGTAGAGGAAAAGACAAAAAAAAATGGGAAGAATGCTGTAAACAACTAGAGGAAAAGGCAAACAAATTAGAAGAAAACAATAAAGTCCTGGAAGAAAACAATAAAGTCCTGGAAGAAAACAATAAAGTACTGAAAGAAAATCATGAAAAAGCAATGAAACAAATAAAGGAAACATTCCAAGACCTGAAAAGGGAAATTGAAAAAATAAAGAAGACACAAACAGAGGGAATGCTGGAAATAGAAAACCTGAGTAAAAGATCAGGAACTTCAGATGCAAGTATAACCAACAGAATGCAAGAGATGGAAGAGAGGATCTCTGGCATTGAAGATACAGTAGAAGAAATAGTTTCATCAGTCGAAGGAAACACTAAAGCCAACAAAGTCATGAAGCAAAATGTCCAAGAAATTTGGGACACCATGAAAAGACCAAACCTACGAATTATAAGTATAGAAGAAGGTGAAGAATACCAACTCAAAGGCACAAAAAATATATTCAACAAAATTATAGAATAACATAAAATACCTTGGGGTAACACTAACCAAGCAAGTGAAGGACCTATATGACAAGACTTTAAGTCCCTGAAAAAAGAAATTGAAGAAGATGTCAGAAAATGGAAAGATCTCCCATGCTCATGGATAGGCAGGGTTAACATAGTAAAAATGGCAATCTTACCAAAAGCAATTTACAGATTCAATGCAATCATCATCAAAATACCAACACAATTCTTCACAGACCTGGAAAGAATAATACTCAACTTCATATGGAAAAACAAAAAACCCAGGATAGGCAAAAGAATCCTATAGAATAAAACAACCTCTGGAGGCATCACAATCCCTGACTTCAAGCTCTACTATAGAGCTACAGTAATAAAAACAGCTTGGTATTGGCATAAAAACCGACATGGGGACCAATGGAATCAAATTGAAGACCCTGATATTAACCCACACACCTATGAACATATAAATTTTGACAAAGAAGCCAAAAGGATACAATGGAAAAAAGAAAGCATCTTCAACAAACAGTGCTGACATAACTGGATATCAACGTGTAGAAGGCTGCAAACAGATCCATATCTGTCACTGTGCACAAAACTTAAGTCCAAGTTGATCAAGGACCTCAACATAAATCCAGCTACTCTGAACCTGCTAGAAGTGAAAGTAGGAAGTAGTCTTGAAAGCATTGGCATAGGAGATAACTTCCTAAATATAACACCTGTAGCACAGACACTGAGACAAACAATCAATCAATGGGACCTCTTGAAACTGAGAAGCTTTTGTAGAGCAAAGGATATGGTCAACAAGGCAAAGCGACAGCCTACAGAATGGGAAAAGATTTCACCAACCCCACATGTGACAGAGGACTGATATCCAGAATATATAAGGAACTCAAGAAAATGCTAGATGTGGAACAAGGATGACTGGACTGCTACTCACATCACCAGTGAGGCTACCTGGAAAACGGGACCCCCAAAAAAGACACGGAGAAATGGACGAGATCTACATGAACAGCCTGGTCATGAGTGGGAACAATGAAGGGCGACAGTCGAGGGAAAGAGAGTGGGAGATCCTAGATGGATCAAGAAAAGAGAGGGAGAACAAGGAATAGGAGACCATGGTAAATGAAGACCACATGAGAAGGTGAGAAGGGGAGGAAGCAGAGAGCTAGGGAGGCCCACGGAGATCCACAAAGATACCCCCGCAAAAGACTGCTGGCAATGGTCGCGAGATGGCAGGAACTGACCTACTCTGGTGATGGGATGGCCAGACACCCTGATAGTTGTGCCATAAACCCCATCCAAGGACTGAGGAATCTGAATGCAGACATCCATGGCTGGGCCCCTGGTGGAGCACTGGGAGTCTAATTAGTGAGAAAGAAGAGGGTTTATATGAGCGAGAATTGTTGAAGCCAAGGTTGGATAAAGCACTGGGACAAATAACCAAATGAATGGAAGCACAGGATCTATGAACCAAAGGCTGAGGGGCCCCCAACTGGATCAGGCCCCCTGAATGCGTGAGACAGTCATTTGGCTTGATCTGTTTGGGAGGCAGCTGTGCATTGGTGCCGGGTCCTGGGCTCGTTGCATGAGTTGGCTGTTTGAATCCTGGGCTTTATGCAGGGACACTTGGCTCGGGCTGGGAGGGGGGAATGGTCCTGCCTGGACTGAGTCTACCAGGTCGACCCCGGTCCTCAGGGGAGACCTTGATCTGGAGGAGGTGGGAATAGGGGGTGGGCTGGGGGGAAGGGGGGCGAGAGGGGGAGAACAGGGGAATCTGTGGCTATTATGTTGAACTGAATGGTGTTGTAAAATAAAAAAAAATTAAATAAATAAATAAATAAATAAATAAATAAATAAATAAATAAATAAATAAATAAATAAATAAAAGAAATTAGACATCAAAATGACCAACAGTCCAAATGAGAAATGGGCTTAAGAACTAAACAGAGAATTCTCAACAGAGGAATCTCAAATGGCTGAAAGACATTTAAGGAATTGCTCAACATCCCTAATCATCAGGGAAATGCAAATCAAAACAACTCTGAGATACCACCTTATGCCTAAGAATGGCTAAGATCAAAATCACTGAAGACACTTTATGCTGGAGAGGATGTGGAACTAGGGGAACTCTCCTCCACTGCTGGTGGGAATGCAAGCTTGTACAACGACTTTGGAAATCAATATGGCACTTTCTTAGAAAATTGGGAATCAATCTCCCCCAAGATCCAGCTATACCACTCTTGGGCATATACCCAAGAAATGCTCAATCATACCACAAGAGCACTTGCTCAGCTATGTTCATGTCAGCATTGTTTGTGATAGCCAAAACCTGGAAACAACCTAGATGCCCTTCAACTAAAGAATGGATAAATAAATTGTGGCACATATACACAATGGAATACTACTCAGCAGAGAAAAACAATGACATAATGAGGTTTGCAGGCAAATGGATGGATCTAGAAAAAATAATCCTGAGTGAGGTAACCCAGACTCAGAAAGACAAATATTGTATGTACTCACTCATAGGAAGATGCTAGATGTGGAACAAGGATGACTAGACTGCTACTCACATCACCAGTCAGACTACCTGGAAAACAGGACCCCAAGAAAGACATGGAGAAATGGATGATATCTATATGAACAGCCTGGACATGAGTGGGAGCAATGAAGGGCAACGGTCGAGGGAAAGAGACGGGGAAATCCTAGCTGGATCAAGAAAAGAGAGGGAGAACAAGGAATAGGAGACCATGGTAAATGAAGACCACATGAGAAAAGGAAGAAACAAAGAGCTAAAGAGGCCCACAGAAATCCACAAAGATATCCCCACAAAGATAGACCTGCCTGGACTGAGTCTATCAGGTCGATCCCAGTCCTCGGGGGAGACCTTGATCTGGAGGAGGTGGGAATGGGTGATGGGCTGGGGGGAAGAAGGGGAACAGTAAGGGAGAGAACAAGGGAATCTGTGGCTATTATGTAGAACTGAATAGTATTGTAAAATAAAAAAAAAAATGTCCACTTAAATTTAAAAAAAAAAAAAAAGATGTTTATAATTGGCAATCCTTGACATGATCATGCCTGACTGGAGGAAACTTACAAGGGATGTGGAGCATAGGGACAATCTTATGGCCACTCTATAGAAATAAAAACAATTTAATATACAATGCTATATATAATATACATCCAACAAAATGCAGCATTGCTTGAGGTATTACTTCATGCAAAAGAAAATGAAGTTAGCCCCAGTCATGTGTTTGACAATTAGATTTATAGCTCTTGCCCTGATCTCCGAGAATTCATCCATGATAATACAAAAAGTAAGGCTAGGTTCAGAGCATTTTCATTGCTGTCTGGGCCAGCATAGCCATGTGTGGATGGCATTCTAATATACTTCTAGGACAGAGAAAGAGATTTAGGTAACAACTCATAGGAGTCATGTTCCCTTCAATCATGTAAACCTCTGGAATTGCAAGGGATAGAGGGAGGCACCTTTACAAACTTAACCATGTTAGGTAGGTTTTCAAGGTGAAGCAGATATAATTTAGACAGACAGGTTATCTTCGAACACTTTAGAGATCTACTCAATATGACATTTAATGTGTTTTAATAGCACAGATTAATTTTTATGACTATGAAACATGTCTGCTCCTGGCAGCACCAATCTACATCAATAATTCTTGTTTGAATATAAAAATGAATTTTGTTCATATGACTATTTTTTTGCTTTGTTCCATTTAAAAACTGCACCTGCATTTCTCAAACTATTCTATTGAAGCTTGAATTGCTTTGTAGGCCAATATAATGTAGGTATGAAATATAATTATAGAAAGTGTCAATAATAATCATATAATACATTAAAACATCTAAAACTTGAATTCAATAAATTTAAAATTTGCTTCAATATCAGAATTAAAGTCATGAGAACATTTGGCTAATTTTTTTATCAGTTATCATTATTTGTACCTAGAAAATTATCACTAATTCAGTGCAGTTGTATAAATATGTTACAAACTAAATTTTATTCACATAAATAAATACAGTATCTAATATTGATAAGTATACAGAATGAAAATACCTACTATGTCTGGATATACAACCAGGGAATTACCCAGAAGACAAAATAATGTCTAAGAATTAAAAATTCAAAGATTAGTAATGTAAACATGCAGCTTCAACAATGAAAATTATATTTTGTACAGTGAGAGAACCTGTGGTGGTAATCTAATTGTACTGAAATGTGATTTTGATTGTATGTTAATCAATAAAGTTGCCCGGGGGTCAGAGCTATTAGAGCCATAGACAGAGTGTGGCGGTGGTGGCACATGCCTTTAATCCCATAGATCTCTGTGTGTTCAGGGATACAGCCAGCATTGGAGACATACGCCTTTAAGACCTAGGGGGCTGTACATTCAGACAGTGACGAGGCAGTCACGTGTTTGGGTTTATAACCAATGAGAAGGCAGAACAATAATACTATAAAAAAGACGTACAGACAGGAAGTAGCCCTCTTTTCGGGAAGCTGGGACACCACAGGCAGAAGGGTGAGATTTTAGCTCTGAGCTCTGACCTCTCGGCTTTCTCTTTTACATTGTTTCTGTGTTTCTTATTTAATAAGACGGTTAGTTACATCAACAAGAACCTCATTAGAGTTACTTGATATTGGTATCTGCAGATGTCTGACTTTTCTACATTTTATACACATAAATTCAACATTAGTTCCTCAGTACTATTACTTCCCTTTACAAGGGAAAATAGCCTCTTAATATCCACTGTGCACTGAGATTTACACCAGGAAAAAGAAAATCATTGATCGACTTCTTCTGGAAGTAGAGTTTATACAGTCAAACAAAGGTGGTTCAAGTGTATAGGAAACCACTTCCCTATCTCACTATGGCTGCCATGCATTGCAGCATCTCACTGAATAGAGCCTGAGATATCTTCAAAGGAGTAGGGAGAAGAGGAGAACCTCTAAGCATATTGATGACAAGTTACAATCACAGAGATCGCAACTCTGTCTTACTGGTACAGACCTACAGCTAAAACAATAGCAAATACCTCCAAAAAGAGCTGAACAGGACTGAAACAGCACTTCCTGTACAGGTTTCTTGAACCTTTTTTATGTTGAGGAATCATGGACATCGGTGTCTCTGTAGGTATTTTGCCTCTGCTGGTTTCTCTAATGAAAAAGGAAACTACTACTGAGCTCTACTCTCAAAGCTTGCAGTAGACTTTTGTAGGTTCTGCAAGCTGGAGGGAATAAACCAAGACTCACTTATTAAAACAGATTTCTCTGTGATGACAAAAACTACATAGGCACTCAGTGGTCAGATGGACAGACAGCCTGTCTCCATGTAGAGGGAGTCCATCATACAGTATGACTGGCATGTTGATATGATGAGACCTCCTCTTCCTGGTGGTCAATTTGATGTTACAGTAGGCAGCCATAATACTGCCTGCTGAGGAACTGATGTCATCCCTGAAGAATACTTCTTCCCATCACAAACTGAGAGACTTCCAATCTGGTTTGAAAGATCAGAAAGACATGCTGAAGACATATCTGAGTTTTGCTCTCCTGGGATGTAAGGACACAAAAAGACCCAAGGAGCTGGAGAAGAGGGATGGATTCAGAGGAAGAGTAAGTGATGGTGAAAAGAGACACTATGGGTGGATTTTGAATTTTTGAAACAATATCCCCTAAATTTACTGATTAAACCAATAAAAATGACATTAACACACACACAAACACACACAAACCCAGACACACACACACACACACTCACACACTCACACTCACATAATACCAAACCAAAGTATTTTTCCAGTAAACCAAACAAGACCTGCAGAAATTTCTTTGTAGGAACAAGACTTGGATTACTTAGTGCCACAGTTCTGTCACAACTTAGAGAACACACTATTATTCTAATTTAGGAGCAGGGAAATTAGATATGCACTATAACAATACAATTTCCACATACCATAGCTTGCTTTTCTTATCAGTCTGGAGTCACCAATAGATTCTTCATGGCCATGAATCAATTTGAATAAAAAGAGGCTTTTATATAGCTACTGGTACATTTACAGATTGGGCCCAGGTCTGCAGCCATGGGCTCATCCAAAATGCAGAAGGTAGCCCTATAGATCGAGGAATTGTAAAGTCATAACTCACAAGATTATGTGTATTCTGCCTGTACATAGAGGTTGATTTTAAATTATGTGTCTTGCCGGTGTCTTAATCATGTTTCAGAGCAGAGTAAGGAAGTTTGGTTACAAAAGCAGAAATAGCAGTTAGTCTTATGACTTACTACCTTTTAAGAATATCAAACTTTACAATATCAGCCTATTTTTAAAAATAGATTCTTCATGTCTGGAAAATTTGTTATGGTACATCCTATAAAATTTAGGGACATTTGAGTATATATATATATATATATATATTTACCAAAAGCTCAGAAATCGACATGTTCATTCCTTTACTATGTTCTCAAAGGGAATTTTAGCATGTGTTACACTGTAAACTTGATAAACTTAATGACCATAGTGTCATGCAACATTGAGAATGGGCATTTAAAAAAATGTTGGGATAAAATTCAGGCATCACTGCTCAAGTAACCCCAGAAGAGATGAAGGAAAAGAATGAGAATTATGTGGAAAAGAAACATGAAATAAATTTACATGATTACCATGATCAAGTTGTTTTCATCCTAGAATTGCAGACATCGTTCACCATATGAAAATCTGTCAATGTAACTCAACATATAAACAAACTAACTGAAAGAAAAATAGCCACATGATCATCTCCCTAGATATTGAAAAGTTCTTTGACAAAATTCAAAACCCTTTGGAAATATCAGGAATACAGGGAACATACCTAAATATAATAAAGGCAACTTACAGCAAGCCTGTAGCTGACATCAAGACAAATGGAGAGAAACTCAAAGCAATTCCACTAAGATCAGGAACATCACACTCTTGTCTAATCTTTCCATATATATCTAGCAACAACTAGCTAGAGCAACAAAATAATTAAAGAAGGTCAAGATACAAATTGGTAAGGAAGAAGTCTAAGTATTGCTGTTTGCAAATGATATAATAGTTAAATAAGAAAGCTCAAAATTTTACCAGGGAACACCTACACCTGATACATACCATCAGTGAATTGTCTAGATACAAGGTTGATTTAAAAAAATCAGTGGCCCTCCTATCATGACAAATGATCTGAGAAAGAAATCAGGGAAACAACACCCTTCACAATAAACACAAAAAATATAAAATATATTTGAGTAACTCCACCCAAGCAAGCAAACAACTTCAAGACTTGGAAGATGAACATTGAAGAATGTGTCAGAAGAATATAGAAAGACCTCCCATGCTTATGGATCAGTAGGATTAACATAGTAAAAATGGCCACCTTACTAAAAGAAATCTATAGATTCAATGCAATCCTCATCAAAATTCTGACATGATTCTTTACAAACATGAAAGACTAATACTCATATTCATATGGAAAAATAAAAAAACAGGATAGGTAAAAATATCCTATGAAATAAAAGAACTCCTGGAGGTTTCACCAACCCTGAAATCAAGCTGTACTTATTTACAGTAATAAAAAGTTCATGGTGTTGGCATAAAAACAGAAATGTTGATCAATGGCATTGAATCAAAGATCCAGATATAAATCCACACAATTATTGACCACTGATTTTTTATTTAAAAAATCCAGAAGTATAAAATAGAAACAGAAAGCATCTTCAACAAATTATGTTCATCTAGCTGGATGTCTGTTTGTAGCAGAATCCATATCAATCACCTTGCACAAACTTGCTAGAGAAAACAATAAAGAGCCTTAAACTCTGTGGCCCAGGGGACAACATCCTCAACAGAACACATAGCTCATGCACTAAGACAATTAACAAATTTTCATGAAACTGAATACTTGTAAGGCAAAGTACACTGTCGATAGGACAAAAAGTCAACCCACAGAATGGGAAAAGTTTTTCCCCAATTCCACATTTAACTGGTCACTGATACCCCAAATGCATAAAGAGGTCAAGAAATTAAACATCAACAAACTAAATAATTCAATTAAAATGGGGTAGAGATCTAAACAGAATTCTCAACAGTAGAATCTGAAATGATTGAGCAGCCCTTAAAGAAATGTTTAACATCCTTTGCAATCAGTAAAATGAAATTCAAAATGATTCATAAACTCTGTCTTATACATGTCAGAATGGCTAAGATCAATAACACAAGGGACATCTCATGCTGGTGAGGATGTAGAGCAAGGAAACACTCCTCCACTGCTGGTGGGAGTTCAAACTTGTATAGCCACTACTGAAAAATATGTTGGTTTCTTAGAAATTGGGAATCTATCTACCTCAAGACCATAACACTCCTGGGCATATACCCAAAGATATTCCATCTTATCACAAGGACACTTGCTCAACTATGTCATAGCAGCTTCATTCATAATAAAGAGAAACTGGACAAAACCTAGATGTCACACAAATAAAGAAGGGATAAAGAAAATGTTGTGCATTTACCCAATGAAGTATTACTTTGTTGTTAAAAACAGTGACATCATGAATTTTGCAGGCAATTTGAAAAAACAATGATCTTGAAAAAAATCATCCTGATGAGGCAATCAAGATGCAGAAAGAATAGCATGGAATTTACTCACTTATAGATGGCTATTAGTTGTTAAGTAAAAAATAATCAGGCTACCATCCACAGACCCAGAGTGGGTAAGTAACACAGTGAAATCAATGAGGACGCAAAGATCTCCCTGGGAAAGGCAAATAGAATAGATTTCATGCATGTACTGGCAGTAGGTGGTGTTGGGAACAGTAGTGATCAAGTTGTGGGGACAAACGGAGAAAATACTGGGAGAAACTACTGGAATTGGGGGGCACATTCGGAGGTGGTAATCTAGTGCCATGAAAACACAATAGATTCTACAAGAGTAACCCTAACAACAAGTAGCCTGGCACAAGAGGTTCAAGAACATCATGAGAGTAAATAACAATTTCATGAAGGATGACCATCCATTTCACATGATGGAATTCATGATTTGAGGTACTCTCAGGGACAAGATTATATGGCTAAGGGTACACAGATCCAATGATAAATCCACAAAATAAATACAAAGACCATCAGTATAATGACATTAACCCAAATTTTGTTGATTATGTTGCTTTTATTGTTTTCATTTTTCATGGCAGGTTATCTCTGTGTAGCCTTGGTTGTCCTGGGACTCCCTATAAAGACAAGGCTAGCTTCAAACTAAAGACATTCACCTGCCTCTGCCTTCCAAGTTCTTGGGTTAAAGGCAAGTATCACCACTGCCCAGCCATAATTTTGATACAATTAATCAAGTTTTACTTCTGTGCACACCAAAGCTGGTCCAGAAGGTGTGTTTCCTGATGTGGATCTTAGAAGAAAAGCAAAGGATAAATTTCTAGACTCCTTTTATATGGGAAAATCATAATCTTGTGATTGCCTGAGAAATTGGGCAACATAGGAACTTTTCAAGCAAAATACAGGAGCAAATACCAGTTTAAGATTAGCTGACAGAATATCTTCTTGTGGTTTGGAAAAGATGGAGGTCAAGATAAAGTCAAGGTATGAAACACATCAAATTCCAGAAACCAGAGAGTTGAGTTTTAAAGTAAACAGAAATGAACTCATTCTGACATTGTAACAGGATGACTACCAATCTTAAGATGGAGTCAGATTGATTCATCACTTGGGAAAAACCTAATAATATCATTCTGCTAAACGGATATAGTAATAAACTCGCCACTAAGCCCTTATCTTAATTGATTAGTATATCTCTCAACTCTGGACCAAAAAACATGCATGTATGAAACACTCACATGTTTTAAGTAGTAAATGATATATTCTAAAAGTTAACTGTGTTGGTTTGTGTTGGAAGAAGTCAGTGAAATGTGGAATCCAAAGAGACACAAAGACTTCTCTAACTTTTTTATAAATCTTAATTCAAAGTTTCTAGCTCCTTCCTCAGGTGCCCTGGTCAGCCTTCAGGGATCACAAAAACTCAGTGCCTCTTCAATACACCTTATCCCTTTGGATAAAATCACAAGGAACTCCAAAGCGTCTTTGATAATTAACAACCAGAATTTTTTCACAAATGATCTAGTCACCCAAAGTCAGCTCTGTCCCTGTCATTGCCACCACAGTTGAAATGAAAATTGCAGTTCTGGAGGGAGGTGAGACCACAGAGTCACATAACTCTACATCTGCCTTGTTATAACTCTAGCCCAGTGATGCTTATTAATGAAAGTAAATCTGCCCAATGAACCCACCATCTTGCAGAGACAAGAATCTAGGTGAGTGCTTTGTATTTCAGTCTGAGTGGCAGAGTCCCCAAAGAAGGAAGGCCTGAGTAAGTGTCCCTGTCTGGTAATGACATAGGGGATAGAAACAGATATATGGATTAGACAAAGAAGGCAAAAGAATAACTGCATAAGCAAAAGATGAGTTAGAAAGAATGAAGTATTCCTATCCTTGTCTCTGTTGTTTCTTAATGTAATATAAGACCCACACCAAGGGTGAATTGGGTAACACAGGATAATGCAAGCCATATTTGAATGTACTGAAGGGTTGTGGTAATAAAGACAATGTGATAATTCACCTCAGCTAACATGATGTGTAGATCTCTTTTCAGTATTATTATTTTAGTTGAATTTACCATGATTTCATGTCCTAGTAAATATTAGAATGGAAATATAAGAAGCACACATCCCTTTTGAATTGCAGGATGTGACTAGGTTTGTGAAGGAAAAAGTTCATATATGACATTATACTTACTATCTGGTTATAGAAACAAAAACTGAATCTGTGTTTAATGGCCATTGCTACAGTGACTGCTTTAAAGTCTCTACCTCTTGCACTTAGAAAAGGAAAAAGGAGGGGAAGGTCGAGTAAGAGTGTTAGACAATGACAGCCAGTACCAAGTGTATCTTGAGTTATTGACCCTGGTTTCTTCATACTCTATTATTAAGCACAACCTGATGGCATGCCTTCACTCACTGTTTATCCTTATTACTAAAAGAAGACAGAGCCTTGTGCATTATGTTCCAGGGTTCTAACTCACATGTCGCTCCTCTTTCTGAATACATCATAAATATAATTATAATAGATTCATCAATATAAGAATACACAAATTAGCAAGATGTGTGGTGAAAAATCTTTCATCCTAAGACTTGGGAGGCAGAGGGAGGCATATCTCTGTGAATTTGAACCCAACTGGATCTATGTAGGGAGTTTGTGGTAGGCCACAACTACATGGTGATACACAGTCATGAAAAATAACAAAAAATTAGCAAGTACATGCTCAAATTTAAAAGAAATGTTTAGGAGCTTAATGTTCTTCTCATGCTATTATTTGTTAGTTATATATTAGTGTTTCATGTCATATTTTGTACAGATTAACAGTGTTAGTAATGTCTCTGTATTATCTACTATAGCCTTTGCCCATGTAATGACAAAATTTCATATTTCTTGTGGCAAAAACATCATGTCCATCTTATCCTTTTGAAATCAAACTGGGAGATGGGACAGTTTTCTGTTGGGTCCGATGGCACTGAGAACACTGCTCTTCACTTAAAGCTCAGAAGCACTGAAACTTGACATTTCCTATGAGATAAACCTTCATGTCAAAGTGAAAATTTATTTTTAAAAAGATTTATATGGTTATCTTTATTTTATGTGTATGTATGTTTATGTCTGCATCAACTATGAGCTCTTTGAGAATGCAGTGCCTGTAGAGGCCACTAGAAGGTAAGAGAACCCCTTGGAATTGGAGTCACAGGCACTTGTAAAGCATATGTGGGAGATCAAACACAAATCCCTTACAGTAACAACACGTTTTCCTTACCACTGAGCCACCTCTCCAGTACTCCCTGATGAAAACACTTTAAAGCTAGAAACATACATCTGAATATCAATAAAGTGAACAAAAATCAAATGAGGAACACAAACTGCATAGAAGGTTGAATCATGTTGGAGACCACCCTACATGGCTTTGTTAGCATAGACTGAGATGACCATGCTTGTGCCAAACTAGCCATGGTCAAGTCCCTTCAATATTGACTCTGCCTCTAAGCAGTTTTTGGATTTAAAGAGGCGCACATCCTTTTGTATTCTAAGTTCAATTCTTTTTTTTTTTTTTTTTTTTTTTTTTGGTTTTTCGAGACAGGGTTTCTCTGTGTAGCTTTGCGCCTTTCCTGGGACTCACTTGGTAGCCCAGGCTGGCCTCGAACTCACAGAGATCCGCCTGGCTCTGCCTCCCGAGTGCTGGGATTAAAGGCGTGCGCCACCACCGCCCGGCCTAAGTTCAATTCTTGACAGTGAAAATAATGGTATGGACTACATTGTATAATTTTATACATCAAAAAAGATGTCAAACTGAGAGTATAGCAGTGAATCATAAATTGTCATTGCTCTTTTCCACATATACATAAATTATATTTAACTCACAAAAATTATATTTTCTATTATACACTTAACTCTTTACAATTTTTAAAACAATATTTTCATGTAGAATACAGGATATCAATGGATGTGACCATTGTGATCACACTCTACCTACAATATTTGTCCTTTTTACATCTTCCCAGATGTGACAAGGTAGTTGCACTGGCATCATTTTCCTAGAATTATTCCTGGATTCTCATGAAGCACAACTCCAGGTACGTGGAACTTTAAAAAGCTTTCAGGAATATTGAGTTTTCATTTGTCACATGTTAAACATTGTGTATCTTAAAGTATGTCACAGTTGACCCCTGCACTCCAGAGAGGTGTTCAAACCCCACATCACAGGCAAGGATGAACCAATGCTGAAGGCATGGGCATAGAGGATTTGATTCTGCCTCACCTGAGATGGGTGGCCCCAGTGGTCCAGAATGACTGGCTCAGTTACTACCCAGGCCTATAACCAGGCCGACCCTAACATCTACCCCATTTAGGACATGCTGCAGCTTTTGAAGAGACTGGTCCTATGAAACAATACTGGGGCATCTGTAAGACTCAGAGCAGCCATGGAATATCCCAGAGGACTTCTGGTGAGAATCCAGTGATGATAGTGTACAGGGACCTTGAACCAGACCAGTGACACCTTGTAATGAACATTTTCTAGTAATGCTAATAGTAAAAAAGGATATAGTATATGACACATTGAGACCCCCAATGCCACCAGGATGAATGAAGAGGTGTTGGTGAGGTGGGATAGAAGGAGAAGCTTAGAGGGTTTTTGTTTGTTTGTTTTGTTCTTGTTTTTGTCCCTCTGCTTGCTTTCTTCCTTAATTTTTTTTTTTTATGGGAAGGCACTTCAGGGTGAGAAGTAGAAATGGAGGGATGAGGAGGTGAACAGAATTCGGGTGAATGGTGTGAAACTCACAAATAATCAATAAAGAAGTTAATTTTTTTTAAAAATGTCATATTTCCTATGTGTATGATCATCAGGAAAAGAAGTAAAAACATCAATAAAGAACATGTTTGGGATACTCTTCTGATGAACTTTTCAGTGATCTCATCTCTCAGTCAGCATCAGTGTTGACAGAAATTGGAACATGTTTGTTGCAATATCAGTCTCAAACTGATTCCATGAGTTTCATGTGCAGACACCAGCTGCCATTCTTCCAACAACCTTAAAACCAAACTCAATTTCTTCTTTGAAATTTGTACATTTTCAAATAAGGAAACAAAACTCATACCCATATATCTCATGGGAATGCCACAAGGAAAATATCACTTAGAACCCAACAGATGAAGCACAAAACAATACTGTAAGATTTCAAGGACCTACTGATATACAGAATTCTATCCTGTGTCTGTATTGATTAATTGATCAAGAACTGTAACTGGGCAAATGAGGGTGGTCTGCAGATTGAGGTATCCAAGACTATTATTGGATTATAAACACCACTTTTGTTTGATGATACAAAGAAATTTATTTGGGCTGTCATTTTTAGGACTCACGTTATTGGCATGTAGGTTTTTTAGTGTGTTTTTTTTTTGTATTTGTTCTCCATAAGCAGATGTGACCAGATTTCTGAGTCTTTGTGGTGATATTCACAGGCATTGCCAGGCCGTGATGTTCTTGGTTTACCCAGAATTATACCCGACTTTTGTGTTGTCAACTATATTTTCCTTTACTATTTTTCATTTTAATTATATTTTGTAATTTTGTTACTAATTTTTAATTAGATAAAAGTAGCAGGTTTCTTTTAAGCTTTTTTTCTATTTAGTGTTTTGACTGAACCAATTCCACTTTTTTTCCCATCTGTCCACCCATATCCAGCATATGTGATCCAGGCACTTTTCTTCTATGCTGTTATCACTGTATTTTCTCATTTTCACTGGTCTCTCATAGAGTCTCTTTTTAATCCTCTTAAAGGCTCCATACTAACTTTTGTAGCCTGGACACATAGTCACTCTCACATAATCATGTGAGATAATAATGATAAGCTAAGAAACAACACTGAGACACAATGTAAACTATTAATCCTTCTTGGTCTATATTACCTCACTTACTAGAATGCTTTCTGTTTTCTGATGTAGCCGCTTTCGAGGGAGTTTCCAGTCCCAATGCATCGATAACAGGAAACTGCTACTATCTGGTAGTTCCTAAAGTTTCAGCTCATCTCTGTACTTTCTTTTAACTTCTTCAGATTTCAAGATTCATTGGTAATTTTTCCCCAGTTCTTGATTGTCTGTCTGATTGGCTGGCTAACTGTCTTTGCATAGCAAATCAGTAAGTGGAGCATTTTTTCCTTTCCTGAGGCTTCTTGGTTCAGCCTGGTACTGATTCACAGCTGCTCTTGCCTACTTCTTCAAGGGGATCTCACCGGAACTTAAGAGGGCTACACACACATTCTCCTGCAAGAAAAGTATGGCATCCTGAGATTCTCCTCCCTCTAAACTGATGGGATGTTTAACCGATTGCCATCTTACCTACTGTTTACACTCAAGACTTTTGACCGGTGCCTGATTATTCTAGACATTGTTGCAACAGAGACAATGAACAGTTCCCCATCAGCTATCATTCTTTATATAGTGATCATCTCCTTGCCATTTCTGCTGGCTTATTTTGCCTATTATTATTCTGTTGAGCATTTTTGGGATTTCATTGCATTGAATGTCCCAATGCTCTTGCAGTCCTAACCTGTGTGTGCATGTGCGCGTGCATGTGTGTGTGTGTGTGTGTGTGTGTGTGTGTTTGTGTGTGTATTTGTTGTGACTTTTCATAAGAGCTAGCTCTTAACTTAATAAGATAAAAGCTGTCACTTAACCCATAATTTGAATACATTCTACTCTCTTAACAAAATTTTCTATGCATAACTGTAGATATATTCTGGATGATATTATAAGTTTTTCATTAATCATCTTTTAATTTTAGATAAGATATACTGTGAGAATTGATGGTTTTGAGTTTGGTTATGGATGTTGAAATTGACTTCTTTTATACTAAGTCTAGAAAATATCAGTATATTTTTATTGTCTTATATTTTGCTTGATATTATTGGCTCTCACTTTCCATTGCTTCTCACAGGCCAAATATCCTTACCTATAATGCTGCCTATTCAATAATTATGAAGGCATATCAACAAAACATATATGTGTGCTGAGGCATTTTGACACCTTACAGTAGTATACACTGTAAGTAATATTTTTTTCTGACATTAACTTTGAGAAATTCTTGTTATGTAGTCTAGGCTGAGATGTTACTCCTGAGATCTAAGGAACATTCTGATTTAGTTTCTCTGTATGTCTTTGGATTACTAATACTTTTCATTCATTTTGACCAGAGAAATGGCTTTGGCCATTGTCTAAAGAGAATCATGCCAGGTCATAGAATAGACTTCTGGAAATTGGCCATGAAAATCATTTTCTTGTCACAAACTATAGCTGGAATTCTGGGAAATTTCTGTCTTCTTTACTACTATCTAGTTCACTATGGAGAGAGCAAATTAAAGCCCACAGATTTGATTCGCATGCACCTAAATGCCGCCAATGCTTTGATCATTCTCTCTGCAGGAGTACCAAATACAATGGCAGCTTTTGGGTTGAAGCAGTTTTTAAATGATCTTGGGTGCAAATTAATTTTGTACATTCAAAGAGTTGACAGGACTGTGTCCATTGGCACCACCTGCCTCTTGAGTGTTTTCCAAGCCATCACCATCAGTCACAAGGAATGCTGCTGTAAGGATCAAAAAGCCAAACTTCAAAATACATTGGCCATTCCATTGCCCTCCTCTGGGTTTTGTACATGTTGATAAATATCATTTTCCCTGTGTACCGACTTATTGAAAGGAATATTAAAAATCTGACAAGAAAACGAGATTTTGGATACTGTTCCACTGTAGAGAGTAATGAAATCAATGACTCACTCTATTCAGCACTGGTGGTATGCCCTGAAATCTTCTTTTCTTTGCTCATGGCCTGGTCTAGTGGCTACATGATTGTCATTCTGTACAGACACAAGCAGAGGATTCAACACATCTGTAGCAGTCGTGGTTCCAGCAGAATCTGTTTAGAATCCAAAGCCACCCAGAGCATCCTGGTCCTGGTGTCTACCTTTCTGGCTTTTTATACTCTCTCCTCCATCTTACAAGGCTGTGTCGCTCTTTTGTATAATCACAATTGGTGGCTGCTCAACATCAATAGCCTCACTTCTCTGGGTTTTCCCTGTTTTGCACCATTTGTTCTTATAAATTGTTACTCTGTGGTTCCTACACTCAGTTTGGCCTGCATAAGGAATAAAATCTATAATTCTTATTTTAAGTATGTAAATGATATTTTTTGTGGTATCCAGGTGTTTACCATCTCCATTACGATGTCAGTACAGAAAGTAAAGGAGTTAGTGTCTTGTGTTTTAACAATTAACCAAAATGATAAGTTGGGAGTTTTGTCAGCTGGTTTAATTAGAAGCCTACATGAGCTTATCCCAATGTGAGAGAACTATCTTACTTTTCAACTTACCTCTGCTAGGCTTCCCTTTGTCTTGCTGATGTACAAAGAAGCTAGCAAAATCCTCTCAATAAAGGTGCCTTTCTTCCCACTTTCTTTCTCTAGGGCATCCTGAGAGCTTGGTTATTTCACAGACAGCTTATGGGTCTTACAGTCTAATGGTAAAGAAAACTGAAATCATGGCTGACTATGAAGTTGTGTTTCAGGAGTCCCTGGTCCATTCACAACAGCTCTAGCATGCACCAGTACCAGAAAATTTCTTCAGCCATAACTTCCCAAATACCCTGCTTTTAGCTGCACTAGAGGCAAATAGGTTGGTTTGCAAAGCTTACAGCAATAGTCCTCAACAAGTTCTTAGAAAAGAGCATCTTCCCTTACCACTTAGTGAAAAAATATGATCAATGGAAATTAATGATGGTTTTGATGTTATCTTGAATTTTATATGTCAACATGTTTTAGAAATTTTTCATCTATGTACATCAGAGAGAATAGTTTGTAAATTTACTTTATTAGTATCTGGTTTGGAATCACTGAAATGCTGGATTAATCAATTGTTTGGAAGCCAATTAATAGTGAAATTATAGAAATCAGTTTGGAAGTTCCTAAAAAAATAAAAAAGAACTACTATTTGACACAGCTAATCTACTTCTGGGCCTATACCCTGTGAACTCCATATACTTCCACAGAGATATATGCAAATCCATTTTAATGATGCTCTATATATTATACTGAGTAAATTCAGCCCAGCTATATATCCATAAACAGATAAATCCATAATCAAATGTGTTTTCATATATAAAATAGACTATTATTCAACTACAGTGATAGAAGAAATCACAAAAAGTGTAGGAAGTTTGATGGACTTTTAATGAATAGCATTAAACCAGGTAACACCAACTCAAAAAGAAACTCACATCATGTACTTCATATGCAGATCTTATCCTATGTGGTTCAAATGTTTATATGTAAGTAGATATGTTTAGCTTTATTATGACACTTAGAAAGGAGACACAAAAAGGTAATGTCAGGCAAAGTAGCAGTTAGTTAGTTATGTGAGAGTATATCAAGTTAGTTATTCTTCTGTCTTCAACTCTGCCAATTTCTTATTCTGCAGTGGATAAGGGCATAAAAATATACTTGTGAGTGCCAGTGTAATTCCCTAAGCAAATCTCTATGGCTACAGTATAGCTATTCTAACTGTACAAAACTAAATCGAAATATAAAGAAATTGGGTCTGGGTAAGTGCTCATTTGAGTAGCTGTCTCATCATAGCTCTTTAATGCTTTTATTCATGAGTTCATTACAATACAACGATTCTAGTTGAAAATGGTATCATAACTTATCCAAAGATATAGGGATGGCTTAGCTATATGGCCACCAGTAAATGTAGTATATCACACAGGTGGACTAAAAAATGGAAATCACATGAATGGCTTGTTAGATGCCACAAAATATTCTTTCTTTTTCCTTTTTTATTGAAAAACAGTTTATTTTCTTATACAATATGTCCTGATTACAGCTTCCCCTCACTCTACCATCTCTCCTCCCCATCTGATCCACTTCCTTTCTGTCATTAGAAAAGAACAGTCTTCTGATATATAACAAAAAATGACAAGATAAAATAAAATGAGATAAAATATATCACATCGAGGTTGGACAAAACAAAACCCACTCATTCATATACTCAGGAGGCCCATAAATATGCTAAACTTAAAGCTATAATTTATATGCAGGGGACTAGATGGAGATGGGTGCAGTCCCCATGCTTGTGGCTTCAGTGTCAGTTAGTCCATAGAGTTTCGCTCAGTTGGTTCAGAGGACCTTGTTCTCCTGATGTCATCCATCCACTGTGGCCTTAACACTCTTCCTCCCTTTTCTCCCATGGTGTTGGCTGAGCTCTGAGGGAATGGATTTGATGGAAACATCCCATTTGCCATCCCTGATGTCAAAAATACTTTTAACAAAACCCAACATTCCTTTCCCATAAATGCCATGAAGTGTCAAGAGATACACCAATAACATTGTGGTGATATGTTGCATATCAAACAAAATTTGCCTGAGGATCAGAAAACAGAGGCAGCCACTAGATTAAACATAGAGGCCAGACAGTGGTGGCACACACCTTTAATCCTAGTATTCAGGAGGCAGAGATTCATCTGGATCTTTGTGAGTTCAAAGCCACCCTTGACTACATGAGTTTAATTCAGTCGAGGAGAGAAACAGAGCCAGGAAGTTGTGGCAGCTGCCTTTAATCCCAGTGCTTGGGAGTCACATACCTTTAATCCCAGTTCTTGAGATCTCATGCCTTTGCTACCAGTATTTGGGAAGCATACACACACACCATTAATCCCAGCACTAGGGAGGAAGTGAAATGGCTGGGCAGAGAAAGGCCTATAAGGCATGAGGAGACAGGAACTGGAGCCTTTTTGGCTGAGGACTCAGGCATTCAGTCAAAGGCTATGTGGAGATAGTATCAGGCTTTCTATTTGGCCTGAGGTAATGGTGAGAAGTTTCTCTAGTGGCTTGTTCCGTTGTCTCTCTGATCTTTCAGTATTTACTCCAATATCTGGCTCCAGGTTTTATCATAAGACCATGTAGGATTTGTGCAATATAATACCTCAGCATAATAAAGGCTACATACCCCAAACCTGCAGCCAACAGTTAGGACCCAACAATATTATACACAAGAGTTACAGGCTTACTGAACACCTCCAGTTATATTTAACCTTCAAAAGTGTCCACAATTTTTGTAAATAGTCCCATAGATGGAGTATATCCTGTAAAACCCAAGTCTTTCAAAAGCATTTTCTATTTGAACCGTATCAATAAAAGAAACCAGTTGGGGGAACAATGAAGATATGAGGAGGGAAGAAAAGGAAGCACAAATCCTGAGGGGACCCAGGGCATACAGGACAATTGCATAAATGAGTTTATAAAGTACTCTCCAAAACTGACCAAGACTCTAGGTGTTGAGGGTATGCATTAGTGTCATGGAGGAGTTGAAAATGCCTAAAAATTGAGGGGTAAAACATTTGGAGTTGAATACAGAGGACTTACTGTCTATTCTAAAATATTTTGATTGGGAGGAGGCATAGAACAAGAGGATAGAAAACAGAGATGATTGACAATAGACTGGAGGCTGATAAGGTCACTGCAAAGGAGCATAAATTAATGCAAACATAGAACCACTCTAAGAGTTTTTAGTGTAGAAAGGGATGCCATGATACCAGTGGGGTATGATGAGATGCAGTGAATTTCTGAAATTCACAGTGTTAGAAAGATGGTGGGTTTAAAATGTTTCTACTCAACATTCCTTGGAGTGATCATGCTAGACTGGAAGAAACTTAAGAGGGATTTGGCGCATAGGGACACTCCTGTGGCCATTCTGTGGAAATAAAAACAAGTAACATACTTGTACTATCATCTTCATGCCATGCTAAATACTGTGCTCCTCAGCAACAATTACATTCCATTCTTGAGGAATTAGAAAGTGTATCATTTTCATAAGAAGCTTCCTGATATTGAAAGTAACTTGGAATTGGTGAAATGTCAGATTTATAGTGTCCTTCACTTTGAGTTTACATATTTATAATGCCTCACAATGAATATTTAATTTGAATTTGTTGCAGCCTTGTCCCTGAGGATCCAGTGGTGAGACTGTTAATACCATCCAGTATACTTTAGAAATGAAAAAGATAGATAGATAAAGAGACAGAGAAAGAGAGAGAGGTGTTAGAGAACAACTCACATGAGTTATATCCTCTTCAGTCATGAAAGCCTTTAGAATAACCAGGCTTGGAGGCAGGCACATTTACCCACTGAACCATCACTCTAACTCTGAGAACATCAGATTCCACCAGTAGTAAAAGTCAGACTTAGCAGGACTGAGATGACCTGCAGCAAATAAAATTAAATCATCACAATGCATGCAACACTACCCATTCATTATGTTATAATACTCCTTTTTAATATAAAAAATGTATTTTGTTTATCTGGCTGTTCTTTTCTTTGTTCCTTTTAAAAACTCCATCTGCGTTTGCAAATTCTCCTGCTGTGGAACAATCATTTTCTACATTATGAATATGTATTACTCTCATTGGTTAATAAAAACTGACAGTTCATTGGCTGGGCAGCAAGTTAGGCAGGAAAGCCAAACTGAGATGATGGGAAGAAGAAGGGGAGAGTCAAGGGAGTTGAGAGAGACACCAGCCAGCTGACATACAAGTAGGTTGCCTAAAAATGGGATAACAAGCTTTGTGCTATGTGGTAAAGCATAGATAGAAATATGGGTTAATTTAAGTGTAAGTGTTAGCTAGTAACAAACCTGAGCTACTGGCAGAGCATTTATAGTTCATATTCAGCTTCTAAGTTGATTATTGAGGACCATGCAGTCAGGGCAGGAAATACCAATTTACACTTTCCTATTGAATCTTGAGATATTTTGTAGGTCTATGTCATGGATATTTAAAATACAATTACCCAAATGCATCAATGTTGATTATATAAAAATCAACTTCACCTAAAATTGAATTCAATAAATGTAAAAAGTTGCCCCAATATAAGAATTACAATCACGGGAACTTTTAAATGGGCTATTATGGTACATCCTATAAAAAATTAGGGACCTTTGAGTTTTATACATGCATCTTAGGAATAGTAATTAAAACCTTAAATGTATTGGAAGCAAAACTACTTCTGTAAGTATTAACTGTGAATCACAGAGACCAATGTAGTCAAAGGCAATGTTTATCATTTGTTTATCGCATGTATTACACTGTGTACTTGATGGAACCATACGATCATGCAACATTGAGAATGGGAATTTAAAGACCTGGTGAGATAAAGTTTCAGGCCTCACTGCTCCAGTAATCCCAGAAGAAATGAAGGAAAAGATTAGGAATCATGTGGAAAAGAAACCTGAAATAAACTTACACCAAACAGATGGGTCAGAGTTGTAAAGGAGGAGTGTGAGTTAAACCATAATTAAAAGAGTCACAGGAACATTCTGGAAGCCTTTAGAATTTGGCTATGCCTCACTTAGGTTTATGAATAAATCACTCAGAGAGCATGGAGAGCTTAGAGTATCCATTGCTCCCCATATCCATGGAGACAATAAACCAATGCATAGAGCTTTAGAAGGAGAATCTGTAATTGCTTAAGCAAAAAGATATTTAATTGAACATTTCTATTTGCTAAAAATAATCCAGAAGATATTGAAAGTCACTAGAGAACAGTGTAAAAAAATAGCAAAACACAGAAAAAATCTGGTTAAAAGTAAAATCCATAGTTTTTTCCTACATGAGAATCTTAATTTGAATACTTTGTCATGTAAAAAGAGGGGAGTCATGAGAAGCAAATGTCTATGGTAGGTACTACATGGATACAGGCATCATTGTATGTATATGTGGATACAGGCATCATTGTATGTATATGTACATACATGTATACACAAATTCAGAAGGGGAATGTGGGAAGGAAGGATACTAGCAGGGAAGAGAAAGAGACTGGGGGACAAATAAGAAGACTTGGGATTTTCTATGAAAACTGAATAAATGAGGGATGAGGATGTGGCTCAGTTGGTAGAGTGTTTGCCTGCTATGTCCAAAGCGCTGAGTTCAACCCCACTTCACAAACTGGGCATGGTAACACAAAATTATAACCTCAGCACTCACGACATGGAGGCAAGTGGATCAAGGACATCCTAAGTCATGTAGCAAGTTTCAGTCCAGCCTGCAATAACTGAAACCTAGTCTCTAAAGAAAATGGATAAATAAAACAAGCCGGGCGTTGGTGGCGCACGCCTTTAATCCCAGCACTCCGGAGGCAGAGCCAGGCGGATCTCTGTGAGTTCGAGGCCAGCCTGGGCTACCAAGTGAGCTCCAGGAAAGGCGCAAAGCTACACAGAGAAACCCTGTCTCGAAAAACAAAACAAAACAAAACAGAAAATGTATAAATAAAACAATAAAGAAATAGTAAGACTGATTACTCTGGTTCCTTAGAATCAGTCTTGTGCTGGCTAGTTTCATGTCAGTTTAACACAATCTAGAATCATTTGGGAAGAGGGAACCTTTATTGAAAAAAAAATCTTGCATAAGATTGGTCTGTAGACAAGCCTGTGGGGGCATTTACTTGACTAATGATTGATGTGGGAGGGCTCAGCTCCTTGGGCAGTGCCACTCTTGTACACATGGGTACACATGGTCCTGGATGCAGTAAGAAAGCAAGCCGAGCAAGTCATGTGGATCAAGGCAGTAAGTCCCTGCCTCCAGGTTCCTGCCAGACTTGAGTTCCTGCCATGACTTCCTTCAGTGATGGACTGGAAGTAGAAAATTAAAAAAGTGTTTTCCTCCCCAACTTGCTTTCTATTATTTTATTTATATATTTATTTTGGTCAGGGTGTTTTATCAGAATAGAAATTCTAACTAATACAAGTTATGCATGTATTGAAATGTCACACTGTACTTCATAAATATGTAAAATTTTACTCGTCAACAAAAAGAAGATAGTAAGAAGGGAAAGACTGAATGTAAAGGAGGAAGAAATGAATAGAGGAAGAAAAGAAGGGAGGGCGGGAGGTAGGAAGGGCGGGAGGGAGGGACAGACTAGTAAAACCTGGTTCCTTCTCTCAAGAGGTAGTCAGAGTTACTTCGGCAGGAGTTGCCTTGGTTACCAACAGCACAAGCCTGTGGCCTCTGAAAACTACGTTGCCCAGAATGCAGTTCGCCAAGGCCAATGAATGCTCATAGGTCAATGTCTCTGGGTCAGTCTGGTCATCACGGAACTCTTGCTTCACTACTGGCATAACAGTAGTTCTGCAGGCTGTGTTGAGCGCTGTGTTCCCGCACTGCAAGCTGTGCGGGTTTGGGCTTCAGCGGAGCGAGTGTTGCCACCTCTCCCTTCTGGCTGGACTGAGGAGCTGCGCTGATATCGCGATTTCCACTGTACCTTCGGAATCCGATGGCAGTGGCCACCCAGAGCGACCTGGCTCAGGTAAGTGCTGAGTGCTTTGGGCTTTGCTCCACCTTAAAGCCTAGTGCAGGGCCAGCTACCGAGTAGAAATCCCTAGGTTCAAAACAGTGCAGGATCCACAGATAGGCCCCCATTTCCAAATCCAGAGTCAGAGTTGTGGGAGAGTGCTGAGCTGGGAGCTTTCGCAGCAGGAGGCTGGTAGCCAGTGTTGTGAGCTGAATGAATCAGTCAGATTTCAGCGTTTTAAAAGTGTTCTATTCATTGTATCCAGAGGTTGAACCGTTTAGAAAAGGGCAAGGTGAAACCCAGGAAAAGTTGGAACCGTGTGCAAATTCTTATAGTAAGAACGAGCACTGCGAATTGGAGGACCAAGCGAGCGATGTCCTTCATGAAGTTCTTTCCAGGTCACCTGGCTTACTGGCTGAGCAGGGAAAGCAGAAAAATGAGGAGGCATGTGATGTGCACTTGGATCCCCGACCGTGGATAGTGGCTTCTCACCACCTACCTTTGCTCAGAAATTCTTATGACCATTCTACGGCCTCATTGGAGCTAGTCCTATTCTTTGTCTTAGGGATTGTGTTCAGGAATCTGTGTCCAAGTTTGGCCTGCTGACCTGAACAGACTCTTAAGTACAGAAGCCCTACTCTTGGCTTGGGGGCTATATGGACTGGTTCTTATCTGCTGGGAACCAGGGCAAATGAGGTGTGAAGGTGTTACCTCTTACATAACTTCTTTTGGGTGTATTATGGTTATTGGCCTTGGTGGAGCAGAGATTGATATGGTGACCTACAAAATACACTGGTCCCTTAATCGTGACAGTGAAATGAGCAAAACGGTACAGTGATAGCGAGACACCATGGCAATGGTGAGGCTACTGGGACTCTTAACATCTTTTATTTGTAGAAGACAGGGGAGAGGATCACCATTGATACCTCACCACTGCTGAACCAAGCTCACCACATCTGTCCTTGGTCTTGTGGAGTGCTAGAGCAGTGGTTCTCAACCTGAGGTTAGCAACCCGTGGGGGGGGTGGAACGACCCTTCCACGGAGGTCGCCTAAGACCATAGGAAACACAGATATTTGAGTTACGATTTATAACAGTAGCAAATTATGGTTATAAAGTTGTAACGAAGAACAAAAATCATTTTAAGGTTGGGGGTCACCACAGCATGAGGAACTGTATTAAAGGGTGGCAGCGTTAGAAAGGTTGAAAAACACTAAGTAGTCTCACTGTTTCACCAAGCCAGATTGGGCTAGTGCCATTACCTTGGTCTGTTGATGTCTTGACTGGGGTGAACAAGACATTTCTTAATGTCTCTTCAAGATAATTCATGTTAAGGGAAGACTACCCTACTGTTACATACTGGATAAATCAATGGGTGAAGGTGGGGCAGAATAGTTTTTCTTTTATTTCTCTTGGGACCCAAAAGCTAGGGCATAGTTGTCAGACCTGCAATGGCTTTCTTAGATGCTCTCTTCAGAATCCCAGAAGAATTGGGAGCTTCTTTGACCCAGGTTACACTTCCTGGTGGTACAGAAGGATGAGATAATCAAGGAAGAAGCTACTGTAGTCACAGAGGTGGTTGCTGTTGGGCTTTAGGTTTTGTGTTGTTTAGATAAGGAATGTCAGGTTTACTGCTGATGATGGTGAGAGAGAAAACTGGGAGCTAATTTTGTGTGTAAAAGCATGGTGTTCATGTTTAGTAACTAGAAGCTCAGAGGCACTGCCAACACTGGTGTGAAGTTGGTGGTAGATGCAGTTAACATTGGAATTTGGTTTGGGGATATGCTTAGAATCCGAGATGTTTCAAAACACCTAATTTGGGCATACCAAATGGGTGGTTAACTACACAGCCTAGAACCATGTCGAGAGTGGATTCAAATTCAGGATGGAGTCATTCAGAAGGCAGTGTTAGAAGTATTTGTGCTAGGGTGTAATTTGGGTAACCATTAGGAGGAGTTTTTGTAGTTGAGATAGTCATATTAGTACACTTGGGAAAGAGGGCAGGGATCACTGGTAGATTATGTTTGGGTGCCTGGGTAGTCATTGTGAGAATTACAGGTACAGAAGTGGCCTTGGGGAGGGTATGAGATGTAGCAAGTTGTCAGAACTCTAGGGGATAAGATCAGTGAGAAGTACTAGGAGAAACCAAGGCCCTAAAGCTAAGATTAATGTTTATCCAGCTTGCTTTACATCTAGTGGAATTCTGTAGTTACCCTTAGTGTGTTTGAGGAGGTTCAGGCAGGTCATACATTCAGGGACATAGGTGTTAATTGAGAGAGTCACGGGGCCTCATGTAGAAGGAAGGGCACTGTGTCAGGCCATTGAATGGGGTCAGGAGAAGAGGAAGGCAGCAAGTGAAGAGGGTACATCAGGTTCAAAAAAGTTGAAGAAAGTGATGTGTGTTTGAGATCAGCCGGTTTTCCCGCGTGGCTCAGGTTGAGATGTGAAACAGTCAAGCAGAGTCTGCGGTGGTTTCTGCGTGGTTGCGTGCCCAACCCCATGACTTCATGTATTGAAATATAATACTCAGTGTCAGGTATTAATAGGGTAAAAACTTACCTGCCTGGGGTGTTTAGAGATAGAATCTTTGAGGAGTGAGTAGGATAAAATTAACTCATTAAAGTTGTCCTTCTCACCCATGGCTGAATCCTGGTGTCTTTATAAAAGAGATCACACACACATGCCCTCCTTTCTTCTTGTCTCTTATCATATGTTTCTTTCTTGCATCAGGACCCTGCAGCAAGAAGGTTGTCACCAAAGAGACCTTGCACCACCAGAGCCACAAACCAAAACATAGTTCTTTTCTTTATAAAGGAGCTTGCCTTATATGTGTTGTTATGTTAATGAAAATAGACTAATCCAGAGGGCTTGAGAACAGAACTGGGGCTGCCTTTGGTCTTGTGGACCATCAGAGGGATCCTGTATCAAGCTACCAAGGCCCCTCTGTGTTATAACAGAGTGCAGGTTAGGGATTGCAGGTCTGTGGAGAAGGAAGCTGAGACCAGTCATCCTTCAGAACTCCTGGGGAGGGGACCTTGGGGTCATGGGTCCATAGTAGGACTGTGAGGTGGGAGAGTATCAGACAAGACAGCAGCTCACACCAGGGGCAGCATTAGTTGAGCCTTAAAGGGAAAGAGAAGCTTCCCTTTAAGACATAGGGAAGGACATCATGAAGCTATAGTTCAAGGTAAAGGAGTAGAAGAGCCATTTACTCTGCATAGCATTATGGGGACAAGCCTGCACAGAAATCCCCTGAAATAAGGGGACCTCTGGCTTACAAATTCTGGAGGGGCTGGCAGGAAATACCACACTACTTAAGTACCAAGGAGCCAGGTCCTCAGTTGGATCCTAAGTTTATCTTGAAGGGCTGTGAGGCCATAGCACAGTAGAGCTGTTTAACTGTGCCCCAGAGAGACAGAACAAACCCACCCATGAGCAGGCTGCACAGAGGCTTTGCCTCATTATTTGGAGGAGAGGCATTTGGAGAGTCTGTGGTCTGATTCTCTGGATATCATGTTCTGAGTAATGTGAGAGGAACAGCAAGAGGTCTATGGAAAGGGATCAAGGTGGAGGTAGAAGTAGGAAGTAGTGAAGTGATACATGGATGGAGGGGGTGTGGATCCATAGGGATAGCCTTGAGAACTACAGAATGGTAGATAATCTCCAAACTTTTTGTATCAGAAAGGTACAGCTTTGAAAACCCTTGGAAACTGGCTGAGGGTATATACTATGATCAGAGTTGAAGTGTTATCCCATGTTGTATTTCCCACAGTTGGTGCTTTCAGAGGACATGGTGATGAATGCGAGCATCATGAGAGTGGGCATTAGTGTCACCAAGTATCTCCTCTAGGGTTGAGATCAGGAAAGGGTATTCAGGGAAAGAATGACTTGCGGGGAGGAGGAGGATGAACTTGGGATTCTAAGAGAGCTGATAATGGAAAGGTCTATTCCCATTATGGCAGGACTTTGTGACTTTTGAGGATGTGGCCATCTTCTTCTCCAAGGAAGAGTGGAGGCTCCTCGATGAGGCTCAGAGGCAGCTGTACCTTCATGTGATGCTAGAGAACTTTGCACTTGTAACTTCATTTGGTAAGGCCCCATACCCAGCCCATCCACGTACTTGCCAGTATCCATTTTTTCCCATACAGATAGCTTTGCTATTTCCAGGACAAGATTTTGGGTTCTGTTAACTTCTTTATTATCTTCTCATATATGGAGGGATTAGCTGTATGCACTGTTCCAAACAGTGCCAGAAGAGTCTGGGCATCAGGTACCCTGTATCAGTAAAGTAAGTTTCTTGTTCATCTGCTGCCTATTATCATTTCTGTAGCCTGGATATGTTGGGCTTCATTTCCTAATTTCTGCACCTCTTCCTAAATGATAGCTCCCCATGACTGCCAGAGTGAGAAATAACAGGTATTGTCATGATCAATATTTACATAGGACTATGAGATGTTGCCAAAAATCTCCGAGTATGTTATTTTCCATCCTGCTCATGTAATAAGTTGAGTCTCTTGGGCCATTGTTGGAGGCTCATCTGCTCTGTCTTGTATTTCTTTTAGGACTTGCTTCATGCAAGTTCCATGCAGATTCATGACAAGGGGCATGGAGATATCCCTGGATGCTTTTTAGTGCAGTGCAATCCCAGAGGACAGTTGACCTTGATGAGTTGCCCAGAGAAAAGGGGAGATTTGTTACCTGTTGCTCTGTACCCCACCCCCTGTGTGGCATTTTCCAGGACTCATATGCATTCATTGTGAAGTATCCATAAATGCTTAAATATTCCTTGAACACATCTGAGACATCCTTAACCTTCAATACAGAATTCCTATATTGAAGACCCCAAACAATAAGGTCTTGATGAATGTTGTTGACTGAGGAATAAGTTGCCGCTAATGTTTGTGATATAATTCAGCCTTGTGTCCTTTGTCTCATGAGGCTTCCATATTTTGTGATATTGACCTAACACTCCCTGACAGCCCCTTCCTTACCTCACATGTAGTTCCCTCTTCCTCACATCAGTACACCATGGCCTCATGCCTTTCTATGTGAATCATAAGACTTTCCTTTTCTTGTTTTAAAATGTACCTGCAGGATTTTAACTAGAGAAGTGACTGAGTAATAGCACAGAGAGGTTGGGGACACTGATATAAGACAGTTTGGTGTTCCCCTGAGAAGTACCTGGTGTTCAGGACACAGAAGCAAGAAAGGAAAAACAATTAATCACAACCACCAATAGTTACTCCATGAAAAGCAGAACGTGGCAAACAGTTTAGGATTGAGCAGTTTAAATAATAACAGCAGGTTTGTGGGGGAGTTGGCCTTACTTGTCTGCTCCCTGAACTCAGGATGATTATAGACAAAGGAATATTCATTCTATCTTGAATTGTCCAAAAGAGAGAAAATGTGGCAGGGAGCATGAGCTGTTGATTGGTTCATTTGCATATAAATGCTATAGGCCCGCTGAAGCCTTTTGTTATTGCTTAAGAATTGCCTTGCTTAGAGGAAGACTCTAGTTTCTCCCCAGCCAGCAGCAATAAAGATCCCACTCACCAGTCAGGCTGTGTTGCCCAGGCTAAGCCTGAATGCCTGATCTAAAACAGTTCTGTCTCAATCTCCAAGATAGTTAGGATAACAAACACATGCCATCATGCCTTGCTTTTAGCAAAGTTTTGAAGATATCTAAAAATCAAGTTGTTGCTATACTGCTCAGTGGTTGAGTACTTAACCTAAGATGTGTAAAGCCCTAGGACAGTGGTCCTCAACGTTCCTAATACTGTGACCCTTTAATACAGTTACTCCTGTTGTGGTGACCCCCAACCATAAAAATATTTCATTGCCACTTCAAAATTATAATTTTTCTACTATTATGAATTGTAATGTAAATATCTTATGCACAGGCTATCAGAAATACAGCCCACAAAGGGGTTGCAACCCTCAGGTTGAGAAATGTTGTCCTGGGGTAACTCCTGGCACCAAGAAAACAATAAAACATAAAATTTAAAAAAAAAAAAAAAAAAACCCTCACATTACCTATTGGGCTGTGGGTGTAGCTTAGTTTTAAAAGCTACATGTCTAGCTTTACAAGCATATATGTTGGAGGATCAGAAATTCAAGGTAAACAATGACTTCGTGATATGTTTGAGGTGAGCTTGAGATATGTGAGAACTTATCAGAAAAATAAAATAAAAAGTAATAAAGTATATAAATAATTTTACAGAAAGTTATTTTAAAACATGAATAATACACCTTCATCATAATAAATATGTTTCATAATAATTAATTTCTCTGTTTTCAGATTGCTGGCAAGGAATGGAGAATGGAAAGCTACCCTTTGATCAGGTTGTTGTAGAAGGATTGTCACTGGTCAGGACCCCAAAAGCAAGTCCCGCTAACCAGGAGTCTCATCCATGTGATATATATTTGCCACTCTTGAAAGGCATGTTGCACCTGGTTCATCAACTTAGGCAGAAATCAAACCTTCCCCAGGAACAGAATCATCGCAGCTCAGAAAATACCTTGAAAAGACACTCACATACAGCCTTACTGGTGAAGAATTGCAGAATTCATGGGTCACAAAAGCCCTTCCCCTCTGCGGAAGTTAGAAAGAACTTCCCAGATGCATTGGGCATTATCCCTCCACAGACCATTCCCATTTGTGAGCAACCAAACCTAATCACTGAATGTGGAAAGGGCTTTCAGACTAGAAGAGGACATTCCAAGCAGAGTGAACACAGAGAAGCCTCCAGCCTTAAACACAATCAGGATCACCACCCAAGAGCCAATGCTAGAAAAAGACTTTCTGAGTATACTAAATGTGGGAAAGTCCACCGCCATAAAAGCTCTTTTACCCATCCCAATAGAGTCCCTGGTAGAGAAAAGTCTTACAAGTGCAATGAATGTGGAAAATCTTTTAGACAGACCTCCCACCTAAATAACCACCTCAGAATTCACACAGGTGAAAAGCCTTATGAGTGTGGTGAATGTGGGAAATCATTTACCCAAAGAGATACCCTCATTAAACATTATAGAGTTCACACAGGAGAAAAACCCTATATGTGTGATGAATGTGGAAAATCCTTTAGGCAAATTTCCAACCTTACTGAACACCGCCGAATCCACACTGGAGAAAGACCTTATGAGTGTGATGAATGTGGGAAATCCTTTGGATGCAAATCAACTCTTGTTCGGCACCAGAGAATTCATGCAGCTGAAAAGCGTTATGAATGTGATGAATGTGGGAAATTCTTCACACACAGCCATAGTCTGCTTGAACACCAGATGATTCACACTGGAGCAAGGCCTTATGGGTGTGATGAGAATGAGAAATCCTTTAGCCAAAGAGATACTTCCAACAAACACCACAAAACTCACACTGCAGAAAAGCCTCATGTGTGCAGCGATTGTGGGAAAGCATTCATTTACAAATCTAAGCTTGTTCGACACCAGAGATCTCACACTGGGGAGAAGCCATTTGAGTGCAAAGAATGTGGGAAATTTTTTCAAGAAAGCAATGGTCTTATGCAACACCAGAAACTTCATACTGGATTAAAGCCTTTTAAGTGTGGCCAGTGTGGTAAGTCTTTTGTCCAAAAGTGTCACCTCTTTCAACACCATGTAGTTCACACACGAGAGAGACCATATGAGTGTGGTAAATGTGGAAAATCTTTTCCCCAACAGTCTACCCTCTTTCTCCACCGAAAAGTCTCACACCATGGAGAGGCTTCATGAGAATAACATGCAAAAATAGCTTCAGTCCAAGGTCTAATATTCTTTAGGTCTTGGAAGTTCATACTGTGCTCAAGAAGACATGGACCTGCAGGGAGTGTTCTCATTTATTTTTCCTTTTCCTTTTTTCCCAGTATTAACTTTTATAATTGAACTGCTTGCCTGAAGTTGAACCTTATATTTTCAAACATCCAAGGCGTTTGTATTCTTTGTGTGTTCAGGAATGGATGGGGTTTACAGGAACTGCTCCATACATGTTGATGTGATTTGGGCCCTTGTCTGAGTTATACTCAAGCCATTTTCTGTGGTAGAAACCATCTTACATTTTTATCAGCTTGCTCATTGTGCATTGGTATCCTCAACATGCTAAGGAAAGGCTAAATCCTGAGCAAAGCCTTAAGAGGAACATGTTTTGTTTTGTTTTTTTCCTGAGTGGTTGAAACGTGCATCTGTCATGTTTTACCAGCAGGAACCAGACTTCAGTCTGCTGAAGTTTTCCAGCATTATCATCCCTTCTTTATGGAAATTGTTGTCTTACACTGACATGGTGGTTAATTTTTCCAGCCTTCCATTTACCAACTTGAGACTACCAACCTCTAGCCTGTGCATTAATAAACACGTTTACTGTTGAGTCTACCTGTAGTCTTTGGGATTCTTCTTCTCAATAGTAGGAGACAAAATTGAACTCTGCATGGATCAACAGCTTTTGTGGAGATCTCACTTTGTCTTGTAGGTACAGCTGAGTCAAAAATATTTCTCATTTCTTTCATCTTGTTTTCTTTCTGAGACCTAGGCATATAGGGCTTTGTGGTCTTAATTTGTGGCCTTGATGCTTCCATTTTGGTGAAAGCAGGGGCCACTGAAGAGGGTTTATTTTTTTTTCTGTCCTTCTAATGATAGCATGCATTTGTTCAGCTCTTGTATGCTAATTTGTAGTGCCTGACACTGTAAAGGGGAGGTTTTCACCTGCTGTATAAGAAGTTACATGCCCTCCTGTCCAGAAATTTACATATACTGGTTACCAGGTATGATCCCTAATTGGAAATATAATACTGGGTGTGATAAGCAGGAAGTGGAAGAGCTTTACAGCAAAACAAGTGAACTCTGCCTATTACAAAAAATCATCACAAGTCTAGTGACTATGCCTTCATTGATTTCTGCAGCCTCTTACTGTTTAGGAATGTATGTATAGCTTTGCTGTGTAACTGTTAACTGTGAGATTGCAACATTCCATCCTTACACAGGAAGGAAGCTGAGACAAGTCAAAATAGTTTCAGAAAATCCTTGAAGCTGAGCACTTTCCCTAGGCTCCTTCTTCCTAGGAGTAAACAAGCCAAGCTGCAAAGAAGATTGAGACCAGAGTAGCTGAGTAGAAGCAGAATCCAGGCCAGCTGCCTGGAAGAAGTTTAGACCAACTGAGTCACTTGGACAGGACACTTGCACTGAAAGATCAACTCAGGACCCCCAAGGCCAAGTTCTCAGCACAAAGGAGATTTATTTGCCCCAGGGGGACAGAAGGCTGGAAATAAGAGACAAACACAGGAGATAGAGGAAGAGGGAGAAGGGGGAGGGGGCAGGGATATTTATCCCTAGGGGGACAAAGGACTGCCTCTGTGTGAATGGGAGGTGGGCAATGCACCTAAGAAAATGGCAGCTTATAAAGGAAGAACAGAAAACCCTCCTGTTAGAGTTTTTAATTGGACATATTAATTAGGTGAGCCAAAGGGGCTTCTGATTGTTGGACTTAAGTACTTTGATAGCTGGACCTTCCATCAAGAGATGGAATGGCCAAATAAATGATAGACCTTGGGGGCAAGCTTTAAGGAGTGTAATGGTTTTTAGCAAGGCAGAGTGTCTGTGAGAGAGGAGCAAGGCCTGCCAGAGCCATGCTCTCCATGCTCACCATACTCAAGCTGGCCATATTCCCGTCAACACTTTCCAACCTGTTGAGTTGGCTTTTGCTGTTGGTATTTGTTGATATTTTGTTGTTTTGTTTGACTTGGGGTTTTGCTATCTAGCCAGGCTGGCCTGGAACTAATGATTTTCTTGCCTCCAGTATCCTGTACTGGAATCACATGCTGTATATCATCATAAGCTATTTGTTCGGTCCAGAGATTGACAGATGCTTAAATACACAAATACAAGAAAAACACAGAACTTGTCCACAAGTTAAAAGTTTCAGAATTGCTTAAACTGTGTTCATCTTTGCTTTTGGCAGTTGTGGACTGTGGTTACATTTAACCTCAGTTTATGACCAGTTGGTGGCTACAGCTGGCCACTTCTGTAGGTGGCCGGCTGGGTCTGTTTGCAAAGGGCTGCACCCTCAGAAGAGGGGGAGTTGTGAGGAACTTGTGGGCTTCACACAGGTCCTGTTTTTTAAGAGAGGTAATCTATGCTCCTTGTGGTATTCAGGAAAGTCGGCTAGCTCTCTAGTTTCTCGATATATACATATTTGAAGTTTATAGGGCCATGTGTGATCTGTGATGCATCCTCTGACGGGACAGAGAGGAAGGGACAATTCAAGTGCCATGAAAGATGGGGCACGGGTGTTAGAATACTAAGGGAGGGCTCCAGGATATGAGCGCAGAAATCATGGAAGTGTAACACACCTAGCAATTTAGAAGAGACTACTTACAGGTAGTCTCCAGCAGTGGATTAGGGCAGCTAAGTGCCTACAGTTCTGGAGGCTAGGCATGGGCTTCCATCATGATGCCTGTCCAGAATTTGGGCAAGAAGTGGAGAAGTTTCTTTGCTCCCTCTGAGAGAGTGTCATCCTCCTAGCCAACCATAGCCCCTTTGACCTCCAGTGTAGCTTACTTGCAGCCCTTTGGGGTATTCTGTTGGCCCCCTGGTTGGAAAACACTGGGGTGGCCCAAGTCTACGGCAGACCAGAAAACAAATACCTGGAAGAGGCTTGTTTGCTACCCTCTATGAGGACATTTCCCAGCATCCCGCTTAGCCTTTGTTCCAGGTGGTGAGGGTCCACAGCTTACCCAGCCACAGACGCACAACTAGAGGAACTACGTTACCCAGGGTGCGTTTGTCACAGAAAGAAGAACACTGAACCAATGAGCATTTAGAACAGTATCATCTTCAGGTTTTTACTGGTAGGATAGGGCGGGACTTCCGGGTGCATTCTGTGGCGCTAGTTTTAGCGGTTTTGGGTCCCGTTTTTGTTGATTGTATGCAGGACCCCTTTGTCCAGCGTTAGGGGATGAAGAGTATAAAGGGGCGGTTCTAGAAGTAGCATTCATCGCACACTGGGCGCTGGCGGCGACAGCTTTGCCCAAGTCCGGGTCCCGTCTCCGTGCCATCTGTGTGCGCCTTAGTTGGATGGCTGTGCCCACGTTCATTCACCAGGCTTAGGTAAGTGCTGCGACATCTGATGCTCCTTTGCCCTCACCAAGTATCTCACAAAGTCTGAGTGAGGGAGTCCGATTAAGTCGCTACTCTCCAAATCCTGGTGTGTGATTTAGGTTCCCTATTTGCAAAGCTACTGTGACGAGATGGGGCAGTGTGTGACAGCCAGGGCCCCAGCGTGTGTAATTTCTTGGAGCGATATTGAAGTCCGGAATATTTTAAGCCTGTAATAGTAAGATGGGGAGTTTTATCCTTATCCCTACGACATAGGAATTTCTGTAGGGAAGAAGTACACAGGCTTGAGTGGGGGCTTTTGGTTTTCCAAAAAGCTGTTCCTGGTGAAAATACATAGCACAGGCGAGTTGAGTCATTGTTCAGGGCCCCACAGGTAACCCTCAGCACTGAGTATTTGGGATCAGATGTAATGAAGGCACCCCCAGGTCACCTTGCTCCATGTTGGGAAAGTATAGAGAAAGACCCAAGGATTTGGATCCCTGCCATCATTCATGATATCTCTCTTACAGGTATCCATTACTGAAGAAGTGGATATGGCCCTCATGCAGGTAAGGAGAGCGTGTCAGACTGTCACTACTCATGACTTTGTCCTGGGCCAAAGAACGCTTAACAAACCCAAGCACAGCATCCCCATTCAATATTGGGGGTTCTTTGAAGTGGTTCCTAATGGTAACAGACAACAGAATGAGGTTGACTCAGGCACTGGAATGTGTAAATGCTTGGAGATGAGTCTGACATCATGCACAGATTCACCCCACGTGTTTTCTTCTGTGGGAATGAAAAGGAGTAGGGTAGGATTCAGACCTAGAATGAATTGAGATCTAGGTATCTGCTTTGGAGTGATGAGAACAATGGCACACTTAGAAAAGGAAAGCAAAGAGGAGGGAGCTGACCTAATGTTCGCCATATCAGCCTCCATGTCCCTGTGTCATGGAAAACCCAGTTGTTGTGAGGGAGGCAGTAAGAAACCTATGGAGGAGGCTGCTCTAATAATCCAGGTGAGTGTTAATCGTGACTAGATCAGGGTGAAAATGGAGGAAGTGGTAGGAGTCTACATTGGTTTTGTAATTAGTGCTGCATAGAGTCTTAGCTTTTAAAGAGGGGAAGGTAGTAGTCAAATATTGGTACGGCCTCCAGGACAGTGGTTCTCAACCTCCCTAATGCTGTGATCGATGAATACAGCTCCTCACGGTGTAGTGACTCCCAACTATAAAATTATTTTCATGCCTACTTCCTAAGTGTAATTTTGTCATTGTTATGAATCATAGATCATAACTATATGTTTTCTGATGGTCTTAGGCGACCCCTGTAAAAGGGTTGTTAAATCTCCCAAAGGGGTCATAATCCACAAGTTGAGAACTGCTGCTCTAAGAGTTTAAGATCTAGAAGGATGGAAACTCCATCAAATGCAGGTTCATTTTCATTGAGAATATTTTTTAATTGTTTTTAGCTACTTTTAAGTTATTTCAAAGGTCAATGAAGGAACACATCATATGGGTGGGTGGCCTTCTATGTCTGGAATTTGGGAAGTGGCTTGAGATGGATACATCTAAAAAAAAATGCTGGTCAGTATTTAGCCCAAACATGTAGCTGTATATTGTAATTAGGAGTAGTTCTGTTTCTCATAGTAGTAATAATGATAGCTGCTCAGGAAAGGTGGGGCTATGAGTGAGTCTTGGTGACCTAGGCAGAAGTGATAGGCATTAGAAACACAATTGTGAGAGAAGTAGAGAGAGATGGACATGAGAAAGACTATGATCAAATTTCTAAGGCAGTCACAGTGCCAGCAATACTAAGTCGAAGGTGTCTCAAGGCCAGGACTGAATGGTTTCATCTCCTCAGAATTCTGTTGTTGAATTCTAACTTGTGTGGCCTTTGAGAAGTAATTAGATTATGAGGCTAGATCCCTTTTATGTGGGATTAGTGAGTGCCCTTGAAACAGCATGCCAGGAAACTAGCTAATTCTTTTTCCCACCATTTGAGAATACCGATGGGAATCAGTAGTCTATAAGGATAGAACAGGACCTTCACCAGAAACTGCCAGTAATGGCTCCTTGACATCAGACTTAAAGCCTTCAGATCTGAGAGAAATACATTTCTGTTTATAAGCCACCCAGTAGATAGTCTGCTGTTAGAGCTCCCAAACTAAGACTCCAAAAGTGGTGACTATTCTTCATGCTATAGGCTTACTGAAATTTTGTTTGATCCTGTATATGTCTACGGTATTTCATGCAGGCAGATGGGTAATTTTAGGGACACAAATCTGCATCTGTGAGTTACTGAATATGGGCTCGAGAGCCATTGATGTTTTGAACCACTTCTTAGGCATGATTAAGAACAAGAGTAAGACTGTGATTGTCTAGGGAATGTGAAGATCGGCAGAAGTAGAAGAATGCTGTGTGAGATTGCAAGCGATCCTGGGTAGCTATGATTGAAGCAAAGAACAAATGGTCTCTGGAGCAGGATCCTGGACCACTTATGACAATCAGGACAATTGTGAGGATGTAAGAGTGAAAGGTGAACTCATCTCTGAGTATGTCTAAGAGGGACCATCAGGGGGACCCTGAGAAATTGTTTGACAAGAACAGATGTAGCCCTACATGTCAGTTTAGATGGTGTCATTGTATCTGCTGCTAGTGCTATGACACCAATACTGGAAAAATTAGAATCTAGTGGGATATAACGGCACTGGGACCTGGTATTGCTTTGAGGTAGGAATGTGGGGAGGAAAGAGAAGAGAGCATGGGTAAATAAGTGGGTATTCTTGGCAACATAGGGGTGAAGTTGGATATGGAATAACCTGTCCCAATTATAGCAGGGCTGTGTGACTTTTGAGGATGTAGCCATTTGCTTCTCACGTGAAGAATGGAGACTTCTTGACAAGACTCAGAGGCTGCTGTATCTCAATGTTACGCTGCAGAACTTTGCACTTATAAACTCCCTGGGTAAGGCTCTTATGTTCCCCTAGCATCCTGAGACCTCTGTCCTCTTTCCCTAGAAGCAGACTGATCCTCTCTACGGCCGGACCATGAGAGCTGTTAATTTCTCCATATTCTGGTTAAATATGGTATGTGTTGTACCACTGAGCTATGTCTACTATCCCAAGTAGATCACTCCCTAAGTAACCTGCTTCTTACTGTGGTAAGGGAGTTGGGCATCCTATGGTCATCCTAATTAATGGGTACCATCTTGCTTGTCTTGCCTCTAGTGGTGTCTAAAAATCCTGAGCCTTGGCATCACAAGTGCTTCTCCTTGACTAGCTGGCTTTTTTATGACTTCCTTTGGCATGGCTGCAGTTTTGGAACCATGTACTGTTCTTGCTGGATCCTCCATTTTGGATATTTAAAAATTAGTGTTTCCTTTCCTGGGATCTATGGTGATCTCTTATGAGACAGTCTATCAGAGCTGACCATTTGTTATGTCATTTCTTTCCTGTGGACCTTGTTTCATGTGGTCATATGTAATGACACCATTGGGGGAGAAGAGGGGGTAATCTGGTTCTTTTGAAAGGTCATTCTGGCTTCATAGGAGGCCTGGGTGTGGTAAGCAACAGCTAGAGGAAGACATCTATCCAGGCTATCATCAAAACCATCCTGTATCCATTTTGGCTTAGGTGCAAGACATGGTAGTTTTCTGACTTATTTTATCTGTGATTTCTGGCACCTGGGTACCCCTGTTCTTGTCTCCATGCACCTCCAGTTCCTCTGTACTGTACTGTACTGTTCCTCTATGGATTCCAACACGACCTCACATGTAAATCTGAGCACACGCTATTCATTTTCAACTGTAGTGAGTTCCCTAGGCTTGCACACAACCTGCTTCTGCAAAACTTACACTTTGCACTAGCAGATGATATTATGGTACAATCTGGGCGGAAAGCCCTAGGGATTTGGAGGCTACTCCATGATGAATGTCTAGCCACTGTGTTACAGACGCTTAAGGCCATGGGTAGAAGAGTTAGACATCTTTCCCTTGTGGTTCACGCCATCCTGGTGGCCTTCATTCAGTGAGGTCTTCACAATTCTGTTCTCTTTAGCAACCCGATGTTGCAATGCAGCTCGTCCTGGTAGCTCCCTTGTCTTCAGGAGAAGCATTCTGTGGCCTGTATGGATGCTGGGGCATCCTCCTCTGAACATAGTCAACAGGCATTTCAGCAGTTATTGTCTTGCAGGTTGTGGGCATAGAACAGAAGATGAAGAGCAGAGAGTTTCGACACGAGCATCATGGGTTTGGAGATCTGAGACAACTCTTTCTCCACCAAAAACTCACCTCTGTGAAAAGTGTGTCCCAATTCTTCAAAACATTTTGCTCCTGCCTGATCTACCTGGGCAGAATCAGAGTACAGAGGCACGTTCACAATTTAATCAGCACCAAAAACATACTAGTACAGAAAAACTCTTGAAGAAGAATGCCGACGAGGCCTCATACTTGAAACAATGCCTATTCCATACGTCAGCAAAGTCCTTCCCCATTTGGGATGTTGAGAAGGACCTCCCAGACATACTGAGTCTTCTGAAATCCCAGGTCTTTCCCAACAATCTGAAGCCCAGCAAAAGCAAAGAGGGTAGGAAAGAAGCTCACAGTCATAAAAGTCGTAAGTCAGGAGCCTGTGCGAAGACTTCCATTCAAAAACAAACACCTATGCACCAGCCAAAAGCCTCCACTGGGAAAAAGCTTTATGAGTGCAGCAAATGTGGGAAAACCTTCCGTGGCAAGTACTCGCTTGATCAGCACCAGAGAGTCCACACTGGAGAAAGGCCTTGGGAGTGCAGTGATTGTGGGAAATTCTTTAGCCAAACCTCCCACCTGAATGATCACCGTAGAATACATACTGGAGAAAGGCCTTATGAGTGCAGTGAATGTGGAAAATTATTTAGACAGAACTCCAGTCTTGTTGACCACCAGAAAATTCATACTGGGGCAAGACCTTATGAGTGTAGCCAGTGTGGAAAATCCTTTAGTCAAAAAGCTACACTTGTTAAACACCAGAGAGTTCACACTGGAGAAAGGCCTTACAAGTGTAGTGAGTGTGGGAATTCCTTTAGTCAAAGTGCCATTCTTAACCAACACCGGAGAATTCACACTGGAGCAAAGCCTTATGAATGTAACCAGTGTGGGAAATCCTTTAGCCAAAAAGCTACCCTTATTAAACATCAGAGAGTTCACACTGGAGAAAGACCTTACAAATGTAGTGAATGTGGGAAATCCTTCAGTCAAAGCTCTATCCTTATTCAACACCGGAGAATTCACACAGGAGCAAGGCCCTATGAGTGTGGCCAGTGTGGAAAGTCCTTTAGCCAAAAGTCTGGTCTCATTCAGCATCAGGTAGTTCACACGGGAGAAAGGCCTTATGAATGTGACACATGTGGGAATTCTTTTAGCCAATGTTCTAGTCTCATTCATCACCAAAAATGTCACAGTTCGTAAGACACCTCATAAAAGTAGCCAATTTGGATAAGCCTTCAACCCAAGGCTTAAACATCATTTAGCTCCTCCAAATTCATACTTGAGAAAAGCCTTAGACTTACAGGGAATGCTCTCTTTTAGTATTGTGACACTAGAGAAGCTTCTGAGGTTGATCTTAATTCTGCCCACATCCAGGGGTGTGAGATTACTCAGGAGGTCAGGCATGGGAAGATGCAGGAGCTGCTTTGCCCATACTGAGCTGGCCAGGGTCCTTGCCATGTATGAGTGTTTGTGGTAGAAGCCGTCTTTCTCTACCACATAACCAGTGTGCAGTGATCACCCCATCATGCAAATTGTCTGTTAGTGCTGCTTGCCTGGAGGAACTCTTGAATGGAGTATTTATGGAGAATTTGTTTTCTGCTTTTAACTGTTGAAAGCATGGCTACAACTCAGCTTTTACCAGGAAGATGTACCATATTGTCTACTGAAGGTAGCTACAATTTGCTTACCTGCATCTTTAAAAAAAAAAGTTTTTAATCAGTGTCACATGACAGTTGGGTGAATGTTTCCAGCCTTCTAATTATGGTTGGTCACTGCCTTCTCATTGCTCTGGTTTATAAATAGATAAATGCCTTATTCTGAAAGCTACCTTTACTCTTAGAGTCCAGTTTACTAGTGGGAAGGCTGGAAAACAGACTGATTTTCTAGTAAAGTATGGACAGCTTCTGTGGATGTCTCAACTTGGTATACCTCTTGAAGGTGCAGCAAAAGGAAAAAAAAACAACAACAAATTTTTATTGCTGTCCAAGAGCTGCAGGATCTTTGTTATCGTCTATTTTTCTCAGAGAATGTCCTTATAATGCCCATGACACAAGGAGAGGCAGCTTGTAAGGGTCTACAAAGAATGTGCCCCAATAGCAATTATTCCATAGGCTGGTATCACTCATGAGATGAGCAGATCCAGATGTGAAGCATCATTGGCATACAATTGGGTATGGTAGAGTCTGCAGCCAGCCTCTACCTCTTGTAAATGTGCCTCTTGTAAAAGTGCACCCAGCAGTCTTTGTTTCTGGCTGTGTTCACAGGACCTAGAACTCTGGAACTCTGTGTATGTACATAGCTGAGGTCATTGTCAAAAAAAAAGAAAAATCTAAGATTTTGTGGGATAATGTGGTCTTTCTTGATTGTTTACCTCAAATCTGTTGCTATAGAGACAGGAAAATGAGATGGAGATCCTGTAGTCCAGGAATATAGCTATTATAATCACAGTCCAGCTGCTGTATTGCAGTCTGGTATGGCCACTATCACTGCTTGTCAGTATTTCTTGCATTAACAAAGGGCTGCCCTTACCTGTGCATGAGGACAGAGTAAGATCAAAATGGAGGGTACCATGCCTTTTGGTTTCCAGAAAGTAGGAGTTCTGAGTTTTGTATTTTGAGTCACTTTTTAAAAGTTTATTGATGTATTAATAAATGCAGTCATCTCTATGGTTTATTCTTTGAAAAGTTGTATACTCATCTTTGTGATGATAACCTTGTCTGTGATTTACCTCATAACCTTTTATAATCTCCCTTTTCCCAGACTTATTATAAGTGTTCAGTAGTTTATATTTGACTCATAAGAGTACAGTTTGTGAATGAAAACAAAAGTTGCTTTTTACCTAGATATTTTTGACAGTACATCATTATTTTGAGATTTATCACTGCTGCTTTTTTTATACCTTATCCTTTATACTACTCTACTGTGTTTGTTTTTTATAACTACAACAATACCCATTGATCTTTTTATGTATTCAGCTACTTAAATTGAATCCTTAAATTAAAAAGACTACAATGGATAAAGGCATATGACTCATTATGCATATGTTTTTATTTCTCTTGGGCCAGTAATTCAGTATGTGTGAATGTTTCCACTTTTAAGAGATTGTCAAACTGAACTAGCTTGGTATAGATCAGTGGTTGGTCTCAACCTTCCTAATGCTGCAGCCTTTTAATACTGTTCCTCATGTTATGGGAACCACTAACCATAAAATTATTTTGTTGCTATTCATAATTGTAATTTTGCTACCATTATGAATTGTAATGTGAATATTTGTTTTCTGATGTTTTTAGGGTGACCCCTGTGAAAGAGTTGTACAACTCCAAAGGGGTCACTACCCACAGTTTGAGATCCACTGCTGTAGACAGCATGTGAACTCACTTGTCCACACTCCTGCTAGTATTTGGTATGGATAATGTGTTTGCTTTGAGCCATTTTAATAGGTGTATAATAACATATAGTCTTAATTGCTTTTTTGGTATTTCATGATATTGAGTATTTTTATGTGTTTATTTGCTAACTGTATGATTTTAAAACCTATTTTGCCTATTTTTGAATGGAAATTTGTATTAATGTTCTTTTCATTAATAAAGAAATATATACTAACAATATGTATTAAGACTTCATTCATTCTTCGATAAATTTGATAGACTAACTTTTATTATCAAACTTCAATGGTTTGGTAGACCAGTCCTTGGTAAATGGAGGGAAATGTGTTTGAGTACTAGAAAAACATTATAGCAGCTTTTCTCTTTTATTCACAGTGTAATAGTCAAGGTGCTGTATTTTTTAAACATTGTCTGCATTAGTAACATATTCCCTGTCTCTTAAGTCTAGCTCTTTCAGTATAAGCAAATACTGGTTTGAATATTCAATTGCATTCCCAACATGGGCAATTCCAAACTGCCAAAGTGATATTATCAAAGATTGAGTTGGGAAGAGATATATGTTCATTTTATACCCATCATATTGATGTAACAGTGAAAAATTACCTGAAGAACATAAATATGTAAGTAAAACATTAGAAAGTGACAACTTTTGATTATTATTTTACTCTTACTTTTTAAAGATAATTAATTGAGGTGTAATTATGTTAACAAAATTTTGTATGTATACATTGTTTCTATTTTAATAACATACTTAAAACCAGGTCTCCTAATACCCTTTTTAATCTATCCCTCTAAATATAAAATGGGTATAAGGATATATTCAACCTTTTTAATGGATATTTTCATGTATGCAAATAGTAAGATTATGTGAAAAAAACCTTATGAGTCCTTACAAATGAATTGCAATTAATTGTGCATATATAGATATATGCCTTTTACCAAGTAGTTTTTGTTTGTGTGTGACAGTCTCCTGTAGTCTAGGTTGGCCTTGAGTTCATTAGCTGAGAATGATCTTGTTTATCCTCCTGCCTCTCTACCTTTCTAGTTCTATGACTACATGCATGTTCCATCCTGCCCAGTTTATGTGGTGCTGGAGATTAAATGCAGGGCTCCATGCATGCTAGCTAAATACTCAGCAGCTAAGCTACATCCCAGTCCTGAATTTTGATATATCTCAAAATCCTGTTTTTTGTTGTTTGGGTTTTGGTTTTCTTTATTTTATGTTTTATTGTTGTTGTTGTTTTTTGTTTGTTTGTTTTTTTTTCACATTTTCTTGGTGTTACTGAACTTACCCTGTGACTAGATATTGTATTACAGTTATCAAGGGGAATAGAACCAATAGAAAATGGATATACAGTAAAAAGGAGAGTAAAGTTAAAATTGTTTATACAAAGGCTGGATAATCCCACAGTGGCCGGGAAGCCTTGAAAACCAGTTGCTGCCCAGTCTTAAGAAGCTGCAAGACTCAGAACAATAGGGTGCATTATCCATTCCCAGTCTAAGGCTGAAGGCCTAAGAGAATTACTATAGTCTAGTCTGCCATTTAAAAATTGAAGACCGGTGTGATGGCACAGGCCTTTTTAATCCCAGCACTCCAGAGGCAGAGGCAGGTGGATCTCTGTGAGTTTGAAGCCAGCCTGGTCTACATAGTTTCAGTAGAGCTAGAACTACATAATTAGATACTGTCTCAAATGAGTGAATGAGTGAACAAATGTTGAATGATCTGCAGTCTGGTGTCTTCAAGTCATGGCAAAAGCAAAAAAATTGCCCATGGGGAAGAATCAAGCTTGGTTGTTGTATGACAGCATTTGGGCTTTGTTCATCCAATCCCCTAACAGGCAGTGCCATCAACACTCAGGGGACATCTTCCTCCTTTACTTTCATGACGTGACACTAATCATCCTTGGAAATCCTATCATAAATCTTCCCAGAAAGGCCAATGAGATTCCTTAGTGGGTAAACCTTACCACCAAATTGATGATGACCTGAGTTCGTTCCCTGAGATATACATGGTGGAAGAAAAAGGAAAATAACTCCTTCAAATTGTTCTATGGCCTATACATACATACACAAAAAAGAAATAAATGTTTAAAAAACATTCCCAGAAAGATGCTTTACCAGTTTTCTAAACAACTTTCAATCCATTTAAGGTAACTAAGATTAACCATGACCTAAAAACAAAAGGGTTGATTAAATCTATACATAGATTTATGACAGTGACACTCCAATGCACTGGTTTTTTGGTTGGTTTTTGACTATTTACAGTGTATGCCTTAAGCATTATTTTTACACATTTTAATTTACTAATATACTACAGCTTGGAAACAAAAAAAAATAAGTGATGTATTTTAAAGTAAAAAAAAAAATGGAGTAGAAATGTTTAGGAATTTATCTAAGAGTTTCAGAGCAACACAGCCTGAAGATAAACATAGCAATCCTGCATGGCAGTTACACAGTTGACAGAACACACATGTATGTATGTACATATGTATGTATGTACGTAGTATCACATAACCAAGTCAGATATGACAGACAAGGTACCAAGAGCCAGTACATGTAGACTAGAGATCTGTAAGACAGAATGATCAGAAGCTGATAACTATCAGCTGTCCAAAATTTCACCTGTAGATCAACGAAAGAAAGCCAAATATGCCCCCTTAGTCATACTGGATGCCAAGTTTCTTGGAAACCCACCACCACCTTCCCTGTGCCAACAGCTGCCAAACTTGTCATTCCTATAACCTTTCCCTATTAGAAGTTTTGCCCCTCCGTTATTTTTGCTTCTCTGACAAAGGCAAATATTTGATGCTTGATTCTTTCACCAAGCCATTTCTAGGAAGTATCCTTTCTTGTCCTGATTTTTTAAGATTTTTATTATTTAGATTGTGTGTATGGGAATGCTGAAGTGTGAGATTCACCAGAGGCCAGAGATTTGGATCCCCTGCAAGTTGGAGTTAGTTATGAGATGCGCACGTGCATCCTGATAACTGGATTCAGATCCTCAATAAAAGATGTATGTGTCCTTCACTTCTGAATCATCTTTCCAGCCCACAATTACCCCCTCCCTCTGTTACTATGGTAGGCTCTACTCTTCATAATCACGTGTCAAGTGTGATTTCTTTGGGAGAAATAGGGCAGCAGAGAGTAACAGTTGATGCTGGTGAATGCCTTTGTGAATGCAGTAAATGCAGGAGATTCTTCAGGTACAAATCTTACCTCAGTAGACTCAAAAATGATCACATAGGTGCAAAATTATACAAGTGAGTGCACAAAATCTCCAAGAGATAAATCTGTCCTCAGTCAACACCAAAGAGTTACACATTGAAGAGAGTGTGGGAAATGGAGAGACTACCCACACTCTAGAAGATGGTCTCACACTGTGTACATACAGTCAGTACTAAATGGACTAGGTGGGTATTAAATTGAAAATAAAGAGCACATGAAATTGGGAAAAGTGGTGGGTTAATAGGGAGTAATTGAAAGGGAGGAAATGGGGGACTGGGTTTGATAGTACAGTGTATTCATGTGTTTTTAAGATCTTAAAGTGCAGCGGGAATAAGTATAGAAAAATGTTCAACATCCTTAGCTATGAAGGAAATGCAAATGCAAGCAATACTGGTATTCTCTTTCACCCCAGTCAGAATGGCTATCATTGAAAAAAACCAATGGTGAGGATGCAAGAAGCAGAGAGAAAGAACCTTTATACACTCTAGGTGGAAATGTAAATTAGTGCTGTCACTCTGAGTATGGAAGTTCCTCGTTGAACTAACACATACACACTCTGCCACTCCCTGTGATCACACAGGCCACTCCAGCCAGGGAAGAAGATAGGCTAACTACAGATCTCCACTTTTCTCTCCATTCCTGCTCCAGCCCACCTTCCCTTCCTGCACTCATCTACAGTGGATCACACAGATCTTCCCTTGCAAACTTCCCTTCCCCAGCTCCAACAGGGATTCCCTGGGAACACACTGACCACTCCTGCCAAGAAAGCAGATAGGTTAACTGCTAATTTTCACCTTTCCCTCCATTCCCCCAAGTCTAATCCCTCAACACACTCCTCATCTGGGCAACAGAACACCTGCAGCAGCCTCCCCCACCCTCATGTCATCTCTGGTGGATCCCACAGATCTTTCCCCCCTAACCTCCTTTCCCCCACATTTTGTTTTATCTACTCCTCAACTCCAGCAGGCACTCCCTGCAAACAAGCCACTCTGCTGGGGATGGCATATAAGATGCCTGACGTGCTGCCAGCAGAGACTGGAGATGAGGGAGGGACACTAGATTGTGGATCATCAACCCTCTGTGCGATCCCCTCCAGATCTTCTGCTTAGCATGACTCTAGAGGACCAAAGCAGAAATCCCTACATGTCCTGAGGTCATGCTTTATGGCACGCACATGCCATGTTCTCCTCCATATAATTACTTCTTGTATGCTAGTCTTTTTCTTCTATCTGATCTTCATGTTCTATGTTCCTAGATCAATGGTGATTTCAGTGATACAGGAAAAGAGTGAAGTAAATTTCACAGGAAATTATACAGAGATGATCAGCCAGGCTGGGGTGAAGGCAGTTATGCAATTCATGGGAAAGAACCTGAAGCCTGGGGAAGCTTTTCAGGTTTGGATAACCTGTACCAAATGTGTGGTCAACTATAGCACATGGTATGATGTGTATTAACAAACTGGACTTAAATTGGCCATGATTAATAATTCAGTTTCTGAGGTTATTCCAGGGGCATTGTGTAAAACTTGAGGCCCTAAGGGGTATTGGCTGAAGACTGGATGGAGTAACATATAGATGAGATGACAAACTAAAAGTGTGAGAACATAGAATAGGAGGAAAATGTTGGCCTCCACCAAGAAATGGAGATGGCAACTTTAATCCAGATACCTCCTGAAGGAGTGTGGACACAATGTGGCAGTGGTTGGAGTGATTGCTACAAGCTTTATTGGGTTCCTAGATTAAAAAGAGCTGCCAGAAAATGTGAGATTCCTTTCATGGAAGCTCTAAAATTTGGAACAGGTCTTCCTTGGAATTGTTGGATATAGAAGAACAGAAGTTGCTGACTTGCAGGAACAGATTTCTTGTCTGAGGTCATTGTGGCCCACCAGTCATGGGGCTTGGTGTTTGCAGAGGGCTGAGGAGGAACTTAGGCGGCTGCAGCAGTCTTGAGGTCGGAGCAGACTGTGTGAGAAGGAAATGACTGTCTGGTACATTGACCCACTGTTCTTATTTTTACCTTTTTTTGCGAAATTGCATTTGGGTCAAGTGCTCAGAATATTGTATAATCATTAATAATAAAAACAGATTATGCTTGCATTGATGTTAAGTCTGGGATAGTCCTTCTGTATAGTTAAAGATGATGAAGAATATATTTGTAATTTTCTAAGAATAACCTTTGAAATCATGAGAACATTTTGTATTGGGTGATTTCCCCCTTTTCTTTCTGCTCCCTCTTACTTATGATAATAAAAGACTGAGGTCACCAGGGCAAAATTAGAAGCTAAGAGAAGCTAGGGAAGCTAAAGAAACTGTTGCAGAGAAGCTACTTAGCAAGTGCAGAAGCCTGGAGACCTGTCAGCTTGCAGTAGCACTGTCTCTGAGTCATTACTGCGCCTTCTGAGTACCCCATCCTTCAGACCCCTGGCATCACTCCAATCAGGGAAGCAGGTAGGCTAACTTCCTATCTTCACCTCTCCATCTAGAGTCCAGCAGCCTACCTTAGCAGGCCTTGAATATTCCAACATAATGGAAGCACAAATGAAAGCTTTTAAATCAGCCTTTATTAATATGAGAGAGGTCCATAAAGAAGAAATGAATAAACCCCTTAAAGAAATCAATGAAAATACAAACCATGGAAAAAATGAATAAAACCACTCAAGACATGAAAATGGAAATGGAATCAATAATAAATACCCAAAATGAGGGAAATCTGGAAATGAAAAATATAGGAACTCAACAGGAACCACAGAGGTAAGTGTCACCAACAAAATATGAGAGATGGAATAAAGAATCTCAGGCATTAAAGACACAATAGAAGAAGTGGATACCTCAATCAAAGAAAAGTCTAAAAAACTCCTGACACAAAACATCCAGGAAATCTGGGACACTACAAAAAGAAGAAAAATCTAAGAATAATGGGAACAGAGGAAGGAGAAAAAACTCAGCTCAAAGGCTGAGAAAATATTTTAAACAAAATCATAGAAAAAAAAACCTAACATAAAGAACAATTTGTCTACAAGGTACAAGAAACGTAAGGGACACTCAATAGACTAGAACAGAAAAGAAAGTCCCCTAGTACCTGTGGAGGGCCCTGCCAATGTATGTTGCTATGAGAACACACCACACAAAAGAGTTAGTGAAAGAGGTTTATTGGAGGAGGGGGGGAAGAGCAAAAGAATGTAAAGCAGAAGGACCCTTGTCTATCCAGTTCATTTTACAAGACTACAGTTACACTGATTATGTAGTTACCCAAACTACATAAAATCTGAACAAAGAAAGTGAATTATACACCAATTTCCATTATGAACATAGATTCAAAAATTCTCATTAACAAACAAGCAGAATCTTAGAACACATTAAAGATCATTCACAGTGATCAAGAAAGCTTCATCCCAGAGAAGTAGGCATGGCTCAAGATACATAAATCAATAAATGTAATCCACCATATAAACAGCCAGAAAGACAAAAACCACATGATCATTTGATTAGATGCAAAGAAGGCCTTTGAAAAAAATCTAATGCCCCTTCATGATAAAAATCTTTGACAAATTAAGGATAGAAGGACATACCTCAACATTATAAAGGCAGTTTATAGCAAAGCCATACCCAACATCAACTTAAATGGAAAGAAACTCAAAGTAATTCTATTCAAATCAGGAACAAGAAAAGGCTGACCACTCTCTCCTTTTTTATTTAATACAGTGCTTGAAGTGTTACCTAGAACAATAAGACAACTGAAGGAGATCAAGGAGATAAAAATTAGAAAGGAAGAAGTCAAAATATATTTAAAGAAGATAGGATACTATACATAAGGGCCCCAAAAATTCCACCTGGGAACTCCTACAGCTAATAGACACTTTCAGCAAAATAGATGCATACACACTTAACTTACAAATTCAGTAGTCCTCCTATAGAAAGGTTTGAGAAACAAAGCAGGGAAACAACACTTTTGATAACAGCCTGAAATAATATGTTATCCCGAGGTATCTATAACCAAGTAAATGAAAAACTTGTATGATTAAAACAAACAAACAAACAAACAAACAAAACCCTTCAACTCATGAAGAAAGGAACTGAAGAAGATATCAGAAGACGGAAAGGTCATAGATTGGTAGGAGTAACATAGTAAATATGGCCACCCTAACAAAAACAATCTAGAGATTCAATGCAATTCTCATCAAAATTCCAACAACATGTCTTCACATATTTTGAAGTATAACTCTCAGCTTCATATAGAAATAAACAAACAACAAAAACAAAAAAACCTAGGATTACTAAAACAATCCTGAATAATAAAAGAACTGCTGGAGGTATCACCATTCCCAATTTCAAGTTGTATTACACAGCTACAGTAATAAAAATAGCATGGTATTGTCACAAAAACCCATTAATCAATGGAATCGAATTGAAGACCCAAACCTAAAGTCACACACCTTTGCACACCTGAGTTTTTATAAAGATGCCAGAAATGCACAGTAGAAAAAGATATCCTCAATAAATCGTGCTGGTCAAACTGGATAGCTGCATGTAGAAGAATCCAAACAGATCCAAACTCATGAACATTCATAAAACTCAACTCCAAATGTATCAAAGACTGCAACATAAAAGCATATATACTGAACCTGATAATAGAAAGTGAGGAATAGCCTTGAACTCATTGGCACGGATAAACACTTTTTTGAACAGAACACTCATCACAGGTACTAAAACCAAAAATTAATGAATGGAAACTCATTAAACTGAGAAGCATCTGCATGTCAAAGGACACCATCATTCAGAGAAAGCAGCAGCCTACAGAATAGGAAAAGATTTTTACCAACTACACATTCAATAAAGGGCTAATATCCTAAATGACTAAGAAACATTTAAAGAATTGTTCAACATCTTTAGCCATCAAAGAAATGCAAATCAAAACTACTTTAAGATTTTATCTCACACCCATCAGAATGGCTATGATTAATAACACGAGTGACAGCTCATGCTGGTGAGGATGTAGGGGAGGTGCAAACTCATCCAACCACTATGGAAATTAGTGTGATGGGTCCTCAAGAAGATGGAAATCCATATACCTATATTTCCAGCTATACCACTCTTGGGCATATACCCAAAGAATGCTTCATCCTATTACAGAAACACTTGCTAAACTACATTCATTGTTGCTCAGTTCATAATAGCCAGAAATTGGCAACAACCTAGATGTCTCTTGACAGAAGAATTAATGAAGAAAATGTGGTACATTTACACAATAGAATACTACTTCAATGTTTTTAATGACATTATGAATTTTGTAGGCAAATGGATAGAACTATAAAAAAGTTCATCCTCAGCAAGGTATTCCAGATGGAGAGAGACAAACATGGTATGTATTTGCTTATATGTGGATATTATCTGTTAAGTCAATGAGAACCAAGCTGCAATCCATATGAACACAAAGAATAGGTATAGAGTAAGGGCTTAGAGGGAACAGGCTTATCTCTTTAGGAAACAGAAATAAATAGATATGGATGGAGGTCTGGAAAGGGAGGATAAATTAAGGATAGTGAGGAGAGCGGGGTTGTGGATTGGGAATACGGGGAGTTAGAAGCTAAAATTAAGGGATATTTGAAGGGTAATATGAAAACCTATACAGAGGAAGCTTTCTAAAACATATCTATATATGAAGGTGATCTAAATGAATCACCAAATAGTGGTAAAGTCAGAGTCACAACTGTCCATCTCTTGTCACTTAGTGAATTACATTTTAGGATTAAGCTCTGTAACAGGCACATTTCATGGTCAGCATTGAGCATGTCTGAGACTTCAGTATCTCCTTGAGTTATCCCGATGCCCTAACTCTTTCCAAATGCCATTGGCTTCCTCAGAATATATATGTACTTGTGAAGACAACATGGTCGTGATTAAACAGGTTTTGGTTGTTTAAACAGTAAAAGCTTCTCTCTCCCCCATGAATCATCTGAAATTTCAACTCTAATGTTGTTCCTGGAATTGTAGGTGAAATGAGGTCAGTTATTCCAAATCTACATTTCCATGCCCTGATGATATCTTTGCACACGGCTGTCAGTGAGACCATGCCAACTCTTTATCTTAGCACGTGGGACACTTAAAATAGTTTTCATTTCTCAAATAGGTAGCATATTCCCAAAAGGAAATAAATGTATTTCAGCTTAAGGGCTAAGGGGCACACACCATTTAGATAAGAGTGTTACTTCATTGGATACCATACAGAAAGGTGCCTCTGTTGATCACCTGCTTTTAGAATATTCTGTTATTCCCTTTCCAATCTGGTCATCTCCTGGAGCCCTCCTAGGTGAAATTTGTATCTATGGAAAGCTGAGGAAGTGCTCCTCATTAGCCAACTTTGGAGCTCAAATATCCATACAAAACCTCTCTCTAAAAACTACACTTTATGTCTTGGGACAATTCTCACCGTTTAAGCTTGGACAACTGACTTCAAGCTTTATATTTTACTTATTAACAAAGAAGAACATAAGAGTGGGCAGTTAAATATCCTTACCTATTTTGATGTGTATGCCCATTCGGGGAACATTTGACGTAATTTGTCTCAATATTTGCACTCGTTGTTCTCTCGGATGAAGGAGGTTCTGCTCTTCCCAGCGAGTTTCTGGGACCTTTCCCAGAACTTTCAGCCAAGCCACACTATTCAGGTCCTAACTGATGCCAGAGTCAGCGCCCCTAGGGTCAATTTTTCTGAAGGAACTACATTGCCCAGAATCCAGCGCGCAAGTTGGGAGCATTTCCTTTTAGGCGGGACTTCCGGAATTTTTCCCAGGTCGAGCGTCTTGGCAACATAATGGCCAAAACTTTGGAGCCCATTCCGATTTACGGGCGCCAGAATTCACAAAAGGAGACTTACTTGCCCCTGAGGGAATATTGAGCGGTGACAGAGCCAAGAGATCTCGTCTCCAGGGTCAAGTGACAGCGGTCCCTGCTCGCCCTATTTTGGTGGTGCTTAGGCAGGTGAGGGCGGTGGCCATGAACCCTGCGCAGGTGGGTCCTAAGTTCTCAGACCTTCACCTGTCATCCTCAACCTCTAATCAGAAATCCACAAGTGGCTGCAGGGCAGGGGACCCGAGTGAGTGGGAGGATTGCGGTTTCTGACCAGCAGTGGAATGAAGGGCTGTGTGATGGCAAAACAAAACACGACCAGAGCAGAGGCTTGGCGAGTGCATGAAACAAGCGAAAAGTGGGTGCCTTTTTGACCCTTGTATGCAGGAGAGATTTTGCAGTCATTCCTATCCTGCGACACACGCTTACGATGAATTGTATCCTCCTTTGAGAACTAAAGAGCATTTTGAATGATAGAAAAAGATGATCTTAAAAAGACTTAAATATGCATTCCGGTATTCATTCAGGAAACAGTCTGCTGTGGGGTTGGGATGATAAGGACTGAAGCAGGGACTCAGGCCAGGAAGCTATTGCAACTGACTCTGAGAATGTTCTGGAAATACTCAAGTAGCATAGGGTTGGGGGAACGTGGAATGGATTCTGGATAATCATTAAATTCTGAAGATAAGTTTGGAGATGAAACCGTCCAAGTTTCCTGGTCTTATCAAATGTGGTTGTGAAAGCAGTGAGTGAAGAACTGTCTCACTACCCCTCCCCCACTTCATAAACATCTGAAAGGTTGAAAATGATAAGTTAGAGTGGTGAACATTTTTTTTCAGAAGGATTAAGAATTGGGGTTTAGACATGGTCAATCCAAGGTGTCTCACAGTGCAACCAGCAGGAAAGCTTGCAAAATATTCTGGTCCAGCATCCTGGGGAAGGAATCGCTGGAGACCTCATAGGTGAGGTATGAGACATAGAGATTTGGATGAGGTTGAGATTTATTATGGGTGTTATTTTATGTGGTGTTTAAGATGAGAAACAGGAAACTTGAGGGAAGTTTTCCATTTGGCTCAGGACCATGTGACATAGCCTGAGAATGAATTTAGGTGCTCTTCCTGTTTGAAATGGGAGCTTCTTGATGAAGTTCATACATTGTACTATTGTGGTATGATGCCTTCTGTGCTTTATATTTACCATCTCATGGGATAGGGGAGCTATCCTAGGCTCCTAGGATGACACTGTTTTCCTTTTTTAAACTATAGGGCTTGATCTTTTCTTACCATAGCTGTGCCTTAGCCACTACTGTTTTACCTGATTCCTTCACATAGGTTCTCTGGCTGCCAAGCCTTAGATACAATGAATTTTCCCCTCCATTCTCTTTGTTTCCCAATTCTTACTATCAGGAGACTAGCCAGGTCATATTTGGGCATCAAGGGTCTTAAGGTTATCACAGCAGATCACATCCTTCATGCTTTTTCCCTGGTGGTAAGACTTTGCCTACAAGCACACACTTCAGGGCTCCATGTTCTGCCACCCCTTTAACATTTTTTCTGGATCAGCAAATAAAGCTTTCAGTTATCATAGTCATTGTTTGTGGAACTCACTGGACTGTTCCTGCAAGACAGGCTTTATTTTATTGTATTTTCCTCCCAGTCTTGCATGAGTATGTTTTTCTACTCACCTATGCTTTCCCTGGTGATTTCTGTCTTCCAGATCCTTTATGATTCCTGAACGATGGCAAGCAAGAGAGTCCTGGGCACCTGACTGAGAGGGGATGACTCTAAGCGCAGCACAAAGAGCTTGGACCAACTCAAGTAAGAACTAGAGGAGGGCATGACTTTCAAATGTTTATCAGATGGTATCAGAAGCCTGTCTTGTGTCCACTACCATTTGAAGCCAATGCCAGATGACATACCTTCTTTCTGTCTTTTCCTTTCCATCTACCCCTTTTGTTATTTTTGCTCTAGTTTCTGACCCAGGGCTTTCTCCCCATGTCTCTAATGCAAATGTTTTCTATTGCTCCCTCGTCAGTCTTTCTAGTATTGGACTGAAAGAAGATCATTGGACTGAACTAAGATCATCAGATGTATACATAATTCTTTAATAGTCTTTGAATATAAGCCACTCATTTTGAATCAGACATTCCTGGGCCAGGAACATACACTTATGCGTAACTCTGACCTGTTACTAGCAGTCAGCCAAGCCTTTCCAGAAGTCATTTTTAGAGAAATAATAAAGACTAATTTTTCTCCTGTACTAGCCTCATTCTTATATCTTTATCTCATAGCCTTCTCTATTCTTTGATCACCCATTATGGGTGGTGCCATCCCTGGGCTGGTGGTCCTGGGTTCTGTAAGAAGCAGGCCAAAAAAGCCATGGGGAGCAATCCAGTAAGCAGTACCCCTTCATGGCTTCTATATCAGTGCCCGCCTCCAGGTTTCTGCCCCATATGAGTTCCTGTCCTGATTTCTTTTAATTATGAACAGTGCTGTGGAAGAGTAAGCTGAATAAACTCCTCCCCAGCTTGCCTTTGGCCAAGGTATTTTGGCAGCAGTAGTTACCCTGACTAAGACAACATGTATTTCAGCATGTAAATACCAGTGTTTTTTCTGCCTTCAGGTTGTTGGTGTGCAGTGAAGGATGAAGCAGAGCCTTCTGTTGGAGTACCACATGTTAACATTCCCAAGGCAGGTTCCTTCTTCACTCGGACAACTTATCCTTGTGGCATATGTGGCCCCATTTTGAATGGTCTTTTGGATGTGGAGGAAGACCAAGGAACATACCCTGCACTTGTAACTTACTCATGCCGGGCATGTGAGAGACAGTTCTGGTTAAGTGAAAACTTTTGCCAGAACCTAAAGCATAATAATGTCGAGAATTCTTTACAAAAGAATGACAGTAGAGCCTCATTATTTAAGAATTTCAAAGTTCATGTAGAGCCCTACTCTTCAGAGAAGCCCTCTATATGCGAGGTGGAGCAGAGGAACCTTCAGGACAGTTTGATTGGTCACCAACAAAAGGTCACCCATAGCAAGAAGAGAGCAGGGAGCACTGCGAATGGAGAGGACTTCCATGTTGGACAAATGCATTATACATGTGGTGAGTGTGGGAAAGGTTTCAACCGCAAAGATACCCTTGTGCAGCACCAGAGGATCCATAGTGGAGAGAAGCCTTATGAGTGCAGTGAATGTGGGAAAGCCTTCAGCCGCAAAGCCACACTCATCCAGCACCAGAGGATCCATACTGGAGAAAGGCCTTATGAGTGTAGTGAATGCGGAAAAGCCTTCAGTCGAAAAGACAACCTCACTCAACATAGGAGAATCCACACTGGAGAAATGCCTTACAAGTGCCCGGAATGCGGGAAATACTTTAGCCATCACTCCAACCTAATAGTACACCAGAGGGTACACAGTGGCTCAAGGCCTTATAAGTGCAATGATTGTGGCAAAATCTTCAGACACAAATCGACACTTGTTCAGCATGAAAGTATCCACACTGGAGAAAACCCTTATGATTGCCGTGATTGTGGGAAATCCTTTGGGCACAGATACACCCTCATTAAACATCAGAGAATTCACACTGAGTCAAAGCCTTTTGAGTGCCCTGACTGCGGGAAATTTTTCAGTAGAAGCTCTGATTTTATAGCACACCAAAGGGTTCATACTGGGGAAAGGCCTTTTGTGTGCAGCAGGTGTGGGAAAGATTTCATCCGAACTTCCCACCTTGTTCGGCACCAGAAAGTTCACTCTGGAGAGAGGCCATATGAGTGCGGTGAGTGTGGGAAAGCCTACAGCTTAAGCTCCCACCTGAATCGGCACCAAAAGATTCATGCAGCAAGAAGACTTTAGGGGTGCTTGTAGCACAACAGTATTCAGTCAGATGTTGAATCTCATAGTGAGCGGTCATGACAGGGAGATGCATTAGAAATGGCAAGTATGTAGTAAGCCTTCAAGAGCTATGTTGTACATTCTGACTAGCTCAAGAAACATGTCACTGTCTCTTAGTACATATGACTGAAACCATCTAATCTCTTCCATCTTAGTCTCTTCAACAATTCGCTGTGGGATGTTCTGTATGCTATAAAAATGTGTTGCTATGATTGATTAATAAATAAAACGCTGATTGGCCAGTAGCCAGGCAGGAAGTAGAGTGTAGGCGGGACAAGCAGAGAGGAGAATGCTGGGAGAAAGAAGGCTGGGTCAGGAGATGCTGCCAGCCACTGCAATGAGAAGCAAGATGTAAACAACCGATAAGCCACAAGCCACGTGGCAAGGTATAGATTAATAGAAATGGGTAAATTTAAGATATAAGAACAGATAGCAAGAAGCCTGCCACGGCCATACAGTTTATAAGTAATATAATTCTCTGTGTGTTTACTTGGGGGATGCTAGTGAGAGAGATTTGTCCTGACCTTAGGCCAGGCAGGACCAGGAAAACTTCAGCTACAGCAACCTCTGGGAAGAAAAGACTTACACTTCAAAGTCCCTATAGTAGTTGTGTAGCACATGATAAGAGTATAATTCCCAAGTCTGTCATATTTGACAGGCAGAGTTGTTTATAGCCAAGAAGATCTTAGCTATGCTCTGTATTTAGCTTGCAGAAATAATTTACTTCTTGGATGTTGTTTTAGTGTGAAATATTTTTATTTGCTTTTTTGAGCCAGTATTTTTATTTTGTCCAAGCTAGCCTTGAACTTCTCTTTCCTCAGCCTTCTTAGTAGCTGAGTATTTAGACATGTGCCACTATCCCCAGTTCTTTATGAACTTTCTAACATAATGGGCATCCCACATCTTTAAGTCATCTAACCAGAACAAGTACTTGCCTTCTATTGCTTTGGCTTCCAATAATAAATTCCTTAGAATTTACATTACTTTTAATCTTAGGGGAGGTTGGAGTGTAGTGAAAATAAAGTTAGTATTTGACCAGCTAAAAAGATAAACAGTCTTGTATTTTAAATGGGACAGCGGGTTGCTGATGATTCTGAGTCCAGTTACTGTGTTACCTTCTATTGTTGAAAAACACTTCATAGATAATAATTTCAAGTATTTGGAGGATCTGACTTGACTGGATTTCAGAGTTATTTGAAGGACCACAAACTGATATATTGTGATAATCTGCCATGTGCTTGGGAGCAGAATGGATCATGTGTCTCATTTCTAGCTCATGCACTATATCTCCTTGCACCGTTGAGGAGACCTATGTGGTTAGGATTGGGATGCAGGCTACCAGCTATATATCGAAAAGTGCCACTAAACAAAAGTACAGAAATAGTGGATGTGAGTATATGGAATTACAGATTAGTTTCAATTAACTACAGGGGAAATTCTCATTGTAAGAACATTCCTAAATATTCTACTCATGAAAGCTGTGTAGTGTCAAAAGATTTATAGAACTCTTCAGCAAAAAGTGCTGTGTCACTTAGGACCGAGGTCACTAGTTCAGCATAGATTTTTTTTTTTTTGGATTCCTATGCCTTCCTGAGATCTTTGCTAAATGTCTTTGCTGTATAGGCAGTAACCAAGAGAGTGAAATAATCCAAGAATGTAACTTTTCGCACATAACCAGAATTCTTGGTTACAATGAAAATGACCTTGGTTGCTTACCACTGGGGAAGATGGCTTCCTAAGTTATTTGTAGTGATATGGTAGGATTACTATATTAATGTCTACTTGTAGAAGTGGGTCGTCTAGAATTTTAAGTGGAATATTTTTATAGGCTTTATGGAGTGTAGTTAACAAACTCTGTATATTGTATGTAGTTGTGTAGTTTGATATATGTGTATATACTGTAAAGCCATTCTAGCGGTGATTTTGAACATACCCCAGAGCTCCAAAGTTACCATGTGTTTCTTCAGGACTCTTCTCAATGTCCTTCATGCCCTTCATTCAATCCCTAGGCAATCACCGGTTTTACTGTACATAAGTTCTTCAAGAGGTTTATGTCAATGTAACTTCCAAGTATTTGTGTACATCTTGTCTGCTGTTAGTCTGCATAACCAATTTGACATGTATTTATGTTATATGTATGAACAGTTCATTTATTATTGACTGCTGGAAGTATGGATTTACCGCAGTTACCCCTTATCATATTTGTCATTTTTCATGACCCATCTTCTAAATATTAAAAACAGTGATTGCAGATATTCATGTATGAATTTTTATATGGACATTTAACTAAGAACATTTTTAAACAGATGTATTGTAGTAAAAGAAATATAATGAAGTGTGAAGAGAAAAGACTGAAGATGTGATTTGGGAAATTGCCAACCCATCTTAATCACAAAAGTAACTGAAATGGAGAGGTTCATTGTCAGAAAGCATGTTCTGAAGAAGTAACTGAGGATGTGGCCGCACAGCATTTACTAATAGCAAGATCAAGAAGTCAGAGCAGTCTATCACACAAAGCCTGTGAAGATATTGTGACACAGGCTTCAGTTAATATAACCAGAGAGCACTTAAGATCTTTAAAGGAGTTCCTCAGACATCTCAGCAAAAATGTGTGGCCGGGCGGTGGTGGCGCACGCCTTTAATCCCAGCACTCGGGAGGCAGAGGCAGGCGGATCTCTGTGAGTTCGAGGCCAGCCTGGTCTCCAAAGCGAGTTCCAGGAAAGGCGCAAAGCTACACAGAGAAACCCTGTCTCGAAAAACCAAAAAAAAAAAAAAAAAAAAAAAAAAAAAAAAATGTGTGGGACCATTAAGGACTTAAACTCTGGGTAAAGCTCTTGTGATGTACTGGAGAATGAAAAGTCTACAAAGTTTTATACCGATAAAAAAACTGTCAGCTTCTATCTAAAAGGACAATGCAGATAAGATTGAAGGGTATCCTAGCTTGCTTTTCATTGCTGTGATCAGTACCACAACCAAAAATACCTTGAGGGAGGAAAAGGTTTATTTGGCCTATAGCTTACAGACTATCATCAGGGAAAGCCAAAGAAGAAAGTCAAGCAGCAACCTGGAAGCAGGAACTGAAGCAGAAGCTGTGGGGGGAGGCCGCTTACTGGCTTGCTCCTTGTGGCTTAATTAGCCTGCTTTCTTATACAATCCAGGACTACTTGCCCAGGGTTGGCTCTACCCACGGTGGACTGTGGCCTCCCACATCAATCATTAATGATCAACATGTACCATAAACATGTCCACTGGACAATCTGATGGAGCCAATTCCTCATATGAGGTTCCCTCTTCCCAGGTGATTCTAGTTTGTGTCAAGTTGACAAAAACTGTCCAAGACAAAGATTTTATGAGCTCTTAACATTTTGCACATAAGAAACAGGCTGACAGCTCTGAGCTACAGACTTTGTTAACTTTGATGGTGATAATGTGATTGAACAGAGGATAAGCCAGTTTGCAGAGATCTAGCCACAGATATTCATAGACACTGATACCTAGTTGAGTTTGCTAAACTGGATTTCAAATTTTCGGATATTGGAAATTTGTTTTAGCCCCTCCCATTTTTCTCCCCTTGTAGATGTAACTCTAAACAGTCTAAATAAGAAACACAGAGCCAAATAAAGAGTTAAAAGCCCAAGAGGTCAGAGCACTAGTGAATAGCCTTTAGCTTACCAGCTGCTGTCCTCCTTCCCCTGAGAAAAGAGACCTACTTCCTGTGTGTCTGTATTTTTTATTGACTTTCTGTTCTGTCTTCTCATTGGTTCTAAACCCAATCACATGACTTCTTCGTTACTACCTGTCTATACAGACCTCCAGGTATCTAAAGTTGGTACTTGGATTAAAGATGTGTGTCACCAAGCTGCCTGTATCATTGAACACACAGACTCTGCCTGCCATGTGATGGGATTAAGGATGTGTGCTACCACTACCAGACTTCTACTAAATGGCTTGCTATTAGCTCTGACCCCTAGACAACTTTATTTATTAACATACAAATAAAATCACATTTCAGCACAAATAAAATATCACCATATTTTTATTTGGGAACACATGATTAGTTTGCTAGTTTTAAAGTGTCACAGGTGAAGATAAACTGTGCTTTGGGATAAATTGCACTGGAGCTTTAGAAGGTGAAGTTCAGGGTTGTAGAACTGAGATTGTGATGAGATACAAATTTTAGGTTATAAGGTAATAGATTGAGACATTTGGGACCTTGAGATGGCATCATTTTATTTTAAACCTGGAGATCTAGAGAGCAAACTGGTAAGCAGGTTAGCTTCTTTGAAATGTACTATTTGCTAATCCCTAGGTTCTGCAAATATAGTACCTTATGTGATCAATTTGTGTTTGCAGATGTGATTAATACTGCAATGAGACAGGTGGCCCAAGGGGCTTATTCTAATAAGGTTCTTAGAACTCTAGAGCCTTTCCCATTGAAAGGAAGAAAGATGTGAGGTCACATAAGGCAGCATGATCTGGCTGTTTATTGATGACTCTGATGTGCATTCTTAACTCATGCTGATGAGGATGTAGAGTAAAGAGGACACTCATCAATTGCTCATGGGAGTGTAAACTTATGCAGCCTCTGTAGAAATCAGTGTGGCAGTTCTTTAGGAAAATGTGAATCCATCTGCTCCAAGATACAGGTATACCACTTGTCTTAGAGTTTTTATTGCTATGAATAGACACCATTGTTGGGGGGATACCCCCCCCCATTTCTGCAGAGTGTTCTTGAGTGAGAGTAGTAGGAAATATTCAATAGAAGAATTTAAAGTGTGGAGATAAATAGATAGAAAATACAGGATAGCCTTGAGAGGGCCTGGAACCCTATTCCAATGGGCCCTGACAGTCTTTGCCCTAGAGTATTTATAGAAATGCCAAGGGGTGGAGCAAAAGACCTCCCCCCAGCACAGCCAAGTGCAGACCATCTCAGATACCTGTACTCAGGCCTGTGGTCCTCCAATCAACCTCTATGAAGACCTGCTTGGTAAAGCTACTAGGAACCTGAAAATGGGCTCCCATACACCATGACCATGGCAACTCTTCTAAAGGAAAACAACTGGGTTGGCTTGCTTAGAGTTCAGAGGTTCAGTCTGTTATTATGGTGGGACATGGTGGTGTGCAGACAGACATGGTGCTGGAGAAGTAGCTGAGAGTCGTACAGCTTAAAAGCAACAGGAAGTGGTCTAAAACACTGGACAGTATTTTGAACAAAAGAGACCCCATAGTGACACACTTCCTCCTACAAAGACACACCTAGTAGTTCCACTCCCTGTGTGGGCCATTTTCTTTCAAAGTACCACACCACTCTTGGGCATATACTCAAAGTGTCCTTCATCCTAACACAAAGACACTTGTTCAACCATGTTCATTGCTGCTCTACTAATAATAATCAGGAATTGGAAAAAAGCTAGTTGTCCCTCAACAGAAGAATGGATAAAGAAACTGATACACTTACCCAGTGGAGTATTACTCAACCATTAAAAAATAAATAAAATCGTGAAGTTTTCAGGTAAATGGAAGAAACTAGAAAAAAAGTCATTTTGAATGAGGTAACCCAGACTAATAAAGAAAATATAATACATATTTACTTATATGTGGATATTAGCTTTTAAGACAATGATAACAAGCTACCACAGATGTAGAACCACAGATGTTAGCTATAGAGTAAGGGACTAAGGGGTACAGATAGATCTCATTAGGGAAGGGAAATAGAATAGTTATGGATGGAAGTGAGGAGCAGGAATAAAAGGGTCAAGTGGGGAAGGAGAAGAATGAGGTGGGCAATTGACAGAACAGGAAGAGACAGGTGAAACTAATGGCCATTTAAGGGGCACTGCGGAAACCTAATACAGTAGAAGCTTCCTAAAATGTATACATATATGAAGACAGTATAACTGAAATCACCCCATGGCACCACCTCTGAAATTGACCATATACTCTGTCACAAAGCAAACCTCAAAAAATACAAAAAAATTAGAATAACCTCAGACCAACATGGCTTAAATTTATAATTCAACAACAACACAAACAACAGAAAGCCTACAAACTCATGGAAACTGAACAACACTCAACTGAATCACCACTGGGTCAAGGAAGAAATAAAGAAAGAAATTAAATACTTCCTAGAATTCAATGAAAATGAATGTACAACATACCCAAACTTATGGGACACTGTGAAAGCAGTGCTAAGATGAAATTTCACAGCTCTAAATGGATAAAATGGCTACATAAAGAAGATGGAGAAATCTTACACTGGTGACTTCACAGCACAACTGAAAGCTCCAGAACAAAAAGAAACAAATTCAACCAGGAGGATTGGATAACAGGAAACAATGAAACTGAAGGTTGAAATCAATAAAATAGAAAGAAAACAGTACAAAGAATCAATGAAATAAAGAGTTGGTTCTTTGAGAAAATAAACAAGATAGACAAACTCTTATCCAAACTAACCAAAAGGTAGAGAGAGAGCATCCAAATTAACAAGTCAGAAATGAGAAGGGAGACATAAGAACAAACAACAAGAAAATCCAGAGAATCATCAGGTCATACTTCAGAAACCTGTATTCCGCAATATTTGTTACAGTAAGACCAATTTGAAGGAAGATTTTTAAATTACTACTTGATATGGAATTCTTTATGAGACAACTCTGATTTCGAGAAATGACAAATGTCACTGTGCTGGTTTGTAAAATGTCCACATCATAATGGACCATTGTTGGAGATGGTACTATTTGGGATGCCCTGTCATTGTTAGAACATTGTTTTCATCACTATCTTTTGACTTTGAGTGTGTTGATTTAGCAGCTTTTGCTTGCATTCAGGTCATGTTTTACTATGTAAAAGATTTCTTTTCTTACTCTTTGGCTTTCTTATGAGTTTCTGTTATACCATCAGAAATAAAGCAATTTCTAAAGGTTTTTCTTGTAATTTCTGGGCAATTTCATCATCATACTGTTTCTGATTCCTATGGGTCACTCATGCTGGAGTAGAGACATTTTCTTTCATCACTCTTGGTTACATTCCTCCATCCTCTCCATAGTAACTGCTGCCTCCAGAGGACTCTGTAATGGTCTTCATCCCTTTTCTCCCTCTACCCATCCCCCATAATTTTCAAAGTACACAACATAACCTCATTGGTCTTCTAACCAATCCATGGTCTCCCAACCTCAATGATAGCTCCTCTTGATTTCCTGAGCACTTTCTTGATGTTTTTGTTCAAGATCTTTGTAGCATATTTGGCTCTGAATTTGGGTTTTTAGAACTTCCTCTTAGAGTTGGTTAACTACCTCAAGATGATGCTGGACCACATGGTTCTGTTGAATATATAATGCCAAATGATGCTTGCCCTCTTGGTCTTTCAGGCTATAAATCAATGTTTGGCCCCACAGCACAGCAAAATCACCACAAACTTCCTTGATTCTGTGGACCCATCAATGCAAGTTTGGTCATGGTTGCTGCTTGGACTCTGGTTCATGGCAACCTTGCATGTCTTTCCTTGGGCCAGCAGCAGCCATCATTTGCCTCAGGCAGGGATGATGGGGAGTTTCTCAAGCCTATAATTGGTATTTAGAAGTCTATTTTATGTGAGTAAATTCATTGCTCATGGTATGTCACTGCTCATGTGTTTCAGGTTTGCATGTTAAAACTTCCATAATTGTTACTGGATGATGTAAAAAGTGAATTTATTTATTTAGTTATTCTTTCTTTCTTTCTTTTTTATTTTATAATTTGATTTAATTTTACGTATCAGCCATGGATTCCCCTGTCCTCCCTCCTCCCCTACTGACCTACTCTGGTGTAGGATGGCCAAACACCCTAACTGTCGTGCTAGAAATCTCATCTAATGACTGATGGAAGCAGATGCAGAGATCCACTGCCAGGCCCCAGGTGGAGCTCCAGGAATCCAATTGGCAAGAAAGAGGGGGGATTTGTATGAGCAAGAAGTGTTGAGACCAAGATTGGAAAAAGCACGGGGACAAATAGCCTAACTAGTGGAAACACATGAACTATGAACCAATAGCTGAGGAGCCCCTAACTGGATCAGGCCTTCTGGATAAGTGAGACAGTTGATTATCTTGAACTGTTTGGGAGGCACCCAGGCAGTGGAACTGGGACCTGTCCTTAGTGCATGAGCTGGCTGTTTGGAGCCTGGGGCCTACGCAGGGACACTTTGCTCAGCCTGGGTGAAGGGAGGAGGGGACTGGACCTGCCTCAACTGAATCTACCAGGCTGAACTGTATCCCTCAGGGATTCAAGGAGGGGAGTCCTTGCCCTGGAGGAGATGGGACTGGGGGATGGGCTGGGGGGAGGCCGGGGTGGGTGGGAGGAGGGATGACAGGGGAATCCATGGCTGATATGTAAAATTAAATCGAATTATAAAATTTAAAAAAAGTGGGGTTATTGGTGCTTAGTGAGAGTTCTCCTACCATGCTAGCATGTCTGTTGGTCTCCTTGCTTTGGTTTGTTTAGGTAGCCAAGTTGAGACTTCAGTGGTATAGCTTGCCTGATGTATCTAGGAGACATAATCTCACATAAGCTATCTGTTTCTCTGGCCCTTAGGATATTTCTGCCTCCTCTACAACCATATCCTCAGAGCCTTGAGTGTAATTGTATTGTAGATGGATCAACTGAGGCTTGGTACCACATAATCATGTGTTTTTCTAAACTTTGATCAGTGGTGTGTTTTTGTAATGATTTGAACTTCTTTTGCAAAGAAGTTTTTTTTTTTTCCTGAGAGGCTGTGTGTGTGTGTGTGTGTGTGTGTGTGTGTGTGTGTAATTATATGTCTGTGCTTCTATACACAAATTCCATAACAAAAATTTAATTATAATTATACAATGTATATTCTCTCAGAATAAATAAATATTGTTTAGAATGTTGGAAAAATAAAAGTGTGATTGCTAGCCTGTAAGGTTATATTTTCTACAATTAAGCAGATGTAAACCATTTTCCAACATTTGTAATGACATTCACAGACATTGTCAGTGCATGAGATCTCTCATTCATTCACAAGCATGCCCCAATTTTGTATTTTCAGCCTTTTTGCTTTCACTTTTTATTGATTTTATTTTGATTTTTCACTATGATTGATTAGTTTACAAAATATGAAGTTTCCTTTAGACTATTTAATACTTACTCTTTTGATTGGCCCAGTCCCTCCTCTTTCCCCCTTTCTATATCCTCCTCCCATCTCACACTGTCCAATTTCCATTATTCCTTCTTTTCCTTTCAAAACACATATCTTGTTTTTCTCTCCCTACCATTTCCCCAGACCTTCTAATTCGCCTTCCTTGTTTCCTGGACTCCACACATGATCACTTTCACATAAATACACACTTCTAAAAGAAGGTATAAAAATCACATTTGGAACAGTTCTATTAGACTTTTTGAACTTTGAATGCACCACTTAATAGAATAGTTTCTACTTTCTTCTGCAGCCATTCCCTAGGGTATTCTACAGCGTCAGAGTATTGGGAAGGGGAGACTGTAAGTATCTGGTAGTTCCTAAGGTCCCATCTCATCTCCCCACTCTGTTTAAACTTAGTTAGCTCCTAGGATTAACTGCCAATATTGCCCCTGTTCTTGATTGTCCACCTAGCTGTCCTGCATGTCCGATGAATGTGCAGAGCAGCAGTGTCCTCCCTGGGGACTCACAGTGCAACCTGTTGCTGATTCACAGCTACTACTCTCTGCATCTGCAAGGATATATTACACAATTTAAGAATGCTTTGGAAACAGGATGTCCTGAGAGTTTCCTCTCATTGCACTGGACTGATGAGCTATTTGACCCACTGCCTTCATTCTTAACGTTTCCACTGTAAACTTGAATGTTTCGTGATTATCCTAGACACAATTTCAATAGGGACACTGAACACTTCCCAAGTAACTATCATTCATTAGATATTGTTCTTCGTCACATGTGTCCTGGCATATTTTTGTATTTTTATTGTGTTTTTTTTCTTCTGTGAGAGTTCATCATACTTGTTTTCTCCACATCTATTATAGTCCTGACTGTGCACACATTCATGGGTGTCTATTTGTAGTGGAGTTTCATGAGAGCTAGCTCAGAATTTGATGCAGATTGCCACATGAACCATCATTCGGAAATATTTTGTTTTTTAATAAATAAAAATAAAAACATTTTAATAAATTTTTCTTATCTAAGTCAACTTCAGGATAGTGAAATAAAGACCATTGAATCCTAAAGGTTCTTATTAATAAAATCAAACCCGAGGCCAGTTATTGGGGTCAATGCTGGTAGATCAGAGAGACAGAACGAGCCACAGCTATCTCACCTTGCCATTTCCTCAGCTGGTCCTGTTTCCCCAGACTGGAAGTTTCTGCGTCCTCATCCCAATGGCTCTCAGCTGAACTGCTGCTCAAAAGCCTGAATGCTTAACCAGCCAAATCTTAACCAGCCAAATGCCTCTAGTTTCTGGTCCTCATGCCTTATATATCTTTCTGTTTTCTACCACCACTCCCTGGGATTAAAGGCTGGCTTTCTGGGATTAAAGGCGTGTGTCACCATGCTTGGCTATTTCCAATGTGGCCTTGAACTCACAGAGATCCAGAGGGATTTCTATCTCTGGAATGCTAGGATTAAAGGTGTGAGTGCCACCATTTTCTAGCCTTTGTATCTAGTGGCTGTCTGTTCTCTGACCCCAGATAAATTTATTAAGGTACACAATATTTTGGGGAACACAATACCACCACATCTCCTCTCTTTTTGTCTAAAATTAAAGAAAGCTTATAACTAATACAAGAAAAACTATCTTCAATAAGTATATGCAATATACAGTCAAGATTACATTAACAATGTCTAGTCCATTAACATTTGACAGATTCAGATAAAAACTCCATTATATATATTAACAATGTCCAGTCCAGTAACAATTCAGCATGATCAAAATCCAAATTCAGAGTCTTTATTAAGAAAAATTCCTGACTGTCTAAAGAGAAACACTTCTCATAGATCATCCTTTGTCATATGTGTAGTTAGTAAAAATATTTGCCCATTCTGTAGCCTGTCACTATATACAAATGACAGTTCAGGAGCTTCCCAGTTTCATTGAATACCATTTATTAATTGTTGATCTTTAGTGCCTGTGTTAACACTGTTTTTTTTTTCCAGAAGGTCTTTTCCTGTGCCAATTATTTCAAGGCTACACCCCACTTTCTCTTCTGTCAGGTTCAATGAATCTGGATTATATTGAGGTCTTTGATCTATTTAGAGTTGCCTTTTTGCAGGGTAATGAGAATGCATCTATTTGGATTCTTCTACATGCAGATATATACAGGTTGACCAGTACATTTATTGAAGATGCTATCTTTTGCAATATGTATTTCTGGCTTCTTTATCAAACATCTTGTAACCATGGGAGTGTGGATTTATGTCTAGGACTTGAATTTGATTCTATTTGAGGCAGATAAGACTGAAAGCACTGGGCCATGTCTTAAGCAAACAAAGAACTCTGACATGTGCAGTAGCATCCTGACCCAGAGGAGCCTGAAACCAGACCCCCAAGATAACAACTGCCAACATAAGACCCAGGGCCAAACCAAACCAAGAAATGCCATGGCAGCTGGAAGCAAAGCCCGCCAAACAGCACACCCATAAACCCCTCAGCTCTTTGTTTAATAGAGGAGATTGCTTGCATATCTCCCAGAGCCTGTGTCATTGGTTCTGCGTCTGCACACCCCCTGTCCCTGGGATCAGAGACAGTGGGACCCCAGCTGCAGAGCCAGCAACATCTATTGATCAGTGTGTCTCGCCTAGTACCTATACCATCGAATTTTTATTACTATAGCTCTTTGGTACAACTTAAAATCAGGAATTGTGATGCTTCTAGTAGTTCTTTTATTTATCAGGACTGTTTTTGCTATGCTCAGTTTTTTTTCCATATAAAACTATGAATTGTCCTTTCAAGATCTGTGAAGGCATGCTTTGGAATTTTGAGACAGATTGCATTGAATCTGTAGACTGCTTAAGGTAGGATACTACGTTATTCCCACAGATCCATGAGTATGAGTGATCTTTCAGTCTTCTGATATCTTCTTCAATCAGTTGAAGGTTTTAATCATACAAGTTTTTCACTTGCTTGTTTAGATATAACCCAGATATTTTATATTATTTCAGGCTATTGTCATGGGTAAGGTTCCAATGATTTCTCTCTCCATTTGTTATTTATATATAAAATGGTTATTAATTTTCTTGGTTAATTTTGTATCAGAGACTTTGCTGAAAGTATTTATTACATGTAGATGTTTCCTAGTGGAATTTTTTGGAACACTTATATATACTACAATATTATATGCAAATAAACATACTGTGCCTTCTTCCATTCCAATTTGTATCCCCTAGATCCAGCTAAGACTTCAAGTACTATATTGAATAAGTATGGAGAAAGTGGTCAACCTTGTATTGTTCTTGATTTTAGTGGAACTGCTTCGAGTTTCTCTCCATTTAAGTTAATGTTGGCTATGGGTTTGGTTTAAATTGTCTTTATTATGTTGATATATGTCCCTAATATCCATAAATTTTTAGGACCTATTTCCTATGTCATGCAAAGAGGTTGGATGTTTGTCAAAAGCCTTTTCTACATCTAATAAATGATCATGTTGTCTTTTTATTTCAGTTTGTTTCAATGGCAGATTACAATTATTGACTTATATGTGCTAAACAGTCCCTGTAGCCCCAGAATGCAGCCTGCTAGAACATGATGAATGATTGTTTGATGCATTCTTAGATTCTGTTTAAAAGTATTGTATTGAGAATTTTTGCATCTATCCTCACAAGGGAAATTGGACTGTAATTCTCTGTCTTTGTTGGGTCTCTCTGTGGTCCTTGTATTAGGATAACTGTGGACTTATGAAATGAATTGTCAATGTCCCTTCTGTTTCTATTTGTGGTATAATTTGAGGAGTACTGGGATTAACTCTTCTTTGAAAACCGAGTAGAATACTATGCTAAAACCATCTTGTTCTGAACTTGGAGGCTGGGTTTAAACAATGAGTAGAGGTAGGAAAATGAGGAGGGGAAGACTCTGTGGTCCACTTTGGGTGGGGTCCTGAGGAGGAAGGTAAATTTCATGCAGACAGACTATAAAGATGTAGAGTGCACTGGTTTTGATGCATTACTGGTAGCCCCAAAGTACTCACAATGTGACAGAGTCACATTGTGAAAAAAAATCAAAAATCTCTTTCCCTTGGGATTTAACCAAGAACAAGCCCAGTTATAAATTATTTGCTTCTCCCTCCTGTTGTCTTCCATCATTCTCAGTCTGTTTTATCAGCCTGAATCAGTGCCTAACTGAATGCTGACTTGTGGATCTATCTGCCCTGACATTTCTGTCTTTGTGTGTGCCTCACTTTTGCTCTGTATTTATTGAACAAAATGGAAACTTCGCATGGAGTAAGTAATGAAGGCTGATTTACAGACATGTTTAAAAGAAATTTTACAAGGGATACCAACTGCTCTCCACTGACTCAGATAAGAAAACAGTCTTGTAACATCACTGGACATAGATTCATCAATCTATATCTGTGTCACTTCCCACATTTATTGTGTATATTTGTTTCATAAGGTTGATTTCAAAGTAGTAGTTTTAATCATTTATTACTACAACATACATACACACCAGTATTATTCTTGTGTCATGGAATAGACGATTACATGTTTTAGGAGTAAAGAAAGCTATGCATTAGCTTAGGTTGTAAAAACCAATTATATGGGAAATTCAAAGCAAGTAAGGTTGGTAGTTTCATTGTTCTCTTAAGTGCAGGTTAATCACAAAGGATAAGCATATAGTTGAATAGCAGTATTAAGTCTTAAGAGACCTCAAAGTACATTAACTCTGCCTGTGAGGTCCAGTAAAACTTCCAGCCTTTTCAAATGTAAGAGACATTGTCATAATTATGCATCCCCAAAGTACAGTGCACTAGTAACTTCTAACTTTGCCTTTGGTCCCTGCTCCCAAGATTATAATCACTGCCTGGTTCTGCTACTGGGACTCTTAGAGTCTGACACCACAAGAGAGAAAACAGACTTTATACTTCTAGCCTTCACTTCTGTAATGCTCATTATTCAGTTAAAAGTTTCTCTTGCTTAATTTTTTTCAAAGGTGATGTAAAGTCCCTCAGCATAACTGTCATGGTTCCTTCCTATGACATCATCCTGTCATCCTCTTGGGTATGAGTGCTGCGAACATTCAGCCTTTACCTTGGGGGTTGCTGTCAACTTTGTAGCTTTATGACAGTTGTAGGTCCCATTGGCAACTGAGTTGCCATGCAGCAGCCAGTTTCACAGATGCATCCTATCTGCACAGGTGAGTTGATTTTCTTCAGGCACCCAGTCTTCAAAGGACAGGGCAGTCTCTGGAAGGTGGCTGAGTTCAGACTTCCAAAATGATCTTTCTCTTTCAGGAAAAGGCTCCTACAAAGGTTGAATTTTCATAGTGGGAGGAATCAGGCAGAGATCTGAACTGAACCCAACATGATTTAATGGAGGCTGCAGGTGAGCGACTATCCTGGACTCCCACTTGTTGCTCTTTTCCAAGACAATGGCCTCGTGTTTGCTCCCAGTAAGGAGGGGTCCTGGTGACTAAAACAGTTTAGTAATTTTTCTCAGATTTATCTGTTCTACTTTTAATTTTGTAACCCTAGGCTAGTGCAGTGGGTTGGTAAAACTCTCCCAGAATTTAGAGTTACAAGAGCAATTTGAGATATTTACACCTCAGATTCTGGTTTCCACTGAGCTTTATATGCATGCAGATATTTTTCTTTATTGGAAATGCCTATGTAGAGTGGCATAGTGAGAATTTAATATCCTCCTTAGAGGGCTTTGTTATCTGGATTGTGAAAAGAGGAGCAAGTGGTAAATTGATGTCTCAATATCCAAATTTCAAGTCCATGTGCATGTGACTAAGTGAATAATTGCAACCTCATGTCATTAGGTCTGAGGCCTCTGATATGTCCACTTCCCCCAGAAATGGATCTTCATGTCCTCCTGTTTTTTTTCTTTTTGTTTTCTGTTTATTTGATTTTTGAGACAGAGTCTATTTATTTAGACATTGATGTCCTAAAACTTGTTCTATAGAGCACGCTAGCCTCAGATTCATAGAGATCCTCTGGCTTCTGCTTACTAGGGGCTGGGATTAAAGACATGTGTCACTATTCTCAGCCCAGATATTGCTTTTGAATCACACAGATATGTCAATTATTATTGCACTATGTATTAGGTCCCCATTGCATCATTGGCTGACAGTATACTAGTATTTCTCAATTTGTGTAACACTTACAATGATATTAGTTAAATTTAATGCCCCACAATCCAGAAGGCCTGCTCCTATTGTTCAATAGTTCCATAGTCTCTATTGTGCTTTAATTCCAATGCAAAATGATGAAGAATCTCACTAGTGATCCTTCTATTGAATAAACAACTTCATTGCAACCTATTGTAAATATATTGATTAGTTTTTGCATGTTTAAATGTTTTAAACATTGCATGTTTAAATGCAATACAGTTATATTCTAAATAATATATGCCAAATTAAAAGGTTAAAAAGCAATGTTGAAAACACTTAAAAGCCAGCCAACATAAGCACATACATGTACATGCATACAAATGTAAATGCAATTACATGTGTGTGTTTGAAAAAGGAGAACTCAAGTGTTATCATTCCTGACAGCTAATGGTCCCTATTTTCTTTTATTTTTATTACTCTCTACTTTTTATTCTCAAATTGTATTGTTTTCATTATTCTCTATTATTCATTCTTATTTTTTATCTTGGAGAAATTTATATGTATTTTAATCATTTTCACACTTCCCTCACTCCTCACAGTTACTCCATGTTTCTTTACCCACCCATGTTTGTGCTTTTTAAATTTCTTAACACATAAAGCATAGCTTGTGGTACCCACATGATATTGCACATGATAATGGGTGTGTGACCAGCTACTATGTCATTGTCAACCTACTAGGGGCCACATTTCTAAAGGGAACTGACTCCACCTTTCTTAGTAGCTATCAGTTGTCCATAGCATCTTAGTTAGGGGTTACTATTTTCTCTGGTGTCAAACATTCTCCTTTCTTCAGCCTTTTACTAGTTGCTGGGAGCATGATAACCCAGAGTGTTTCTGCAACCAGGACATTCAGCTGAATGTAGTTTGATCATTAGATCATCTCACCAGTGCACTGTGGATATTAAACCTGCAATTAACTGCAAAGTGCTTAGAAAACGCTAAGACCTATTAATGGCATAATAAAGTTTAATTTTTACTAAAATGTCCCAGTTAATTATCTGCAATTCAAACAATAACAATTCACTGAGACCTAGCAAACTACTTACTAGAAAGACACATTTTAACATTAGTTATGAATATAAGGTAATATTGTGTATGCAGTAAATTGTTTGGCATACTAAGAAAAATGAAGACTCATTTAATAGGTGTGCTCTGGACATGTTTTGCATTGACCCGGGACCATGACAGAATGAACTCCAGAGACCTGGCCATGGGGATCTTCTTCACATCACAGACTACACTGGGAATGCTGGGGAACTCAGCCTTGCTTTGTTGTTTTTTCATTGCTGACTTCTCTGGAATCAGGGAGAAGCCCACAGACCTGATTATCAAGCACCTAACCTGGGCCAACTTCATTGTTCTCTGCAGAGGAATCCCACAGACCATTGCTGCTTTTAGTCAGACTTACTATCTAGATTATGTTTCCTGTAAACTTGCCTTATATTTTCATAGAGTTGGCAGAGGAGTATCCCTTGGTTCTACATCCCTTCTGAGTATCTTTCAGGCCATCACCATCAGCCCTCATAATTCCAGGTGTGCACAGTTCAAGCTCAGAACCCCAAGGGTCATTGGTCCTTCCCTGGGCCTGTGTTGGGCCCTCTAGCTGCTGTTATATATTTTCATTCCTGTATATACAACTGACATAAAGGGTGGAAGAAATGTTACTGGGATACAAGATTTTGGATATTGTATTGTTATAAATTCTGAGAGACTAATCAGCACACTTATTGTAATCCTAATAGCATCCAATGATATCATCTTTTTGGGACTGATGATGTGGGCCAGTGGCTACATGGTGTTTATCCTGCTCAAACACAAGCAGAGGATCCAACACATCCAGAGATCCCAGTCTCCTAGGTCATCCCCTGAGACCAGAGCCACTCAAAGCATCCTCACCCTAGTGAGCACCTTTGTGCTCTTCTATGTAACCGCTATTGCCTTTACATCTTACCTGTCTGCCCTTGAAGCAACCACTAGGTGGCTGTCTAACATTGGTGTGGCCATGTCTGCATGCTTTCCAGCATTCTGCCCCTTTCTGCTCATCAGACACTATGCTTTGTTCTTCAGGCTGTGCTGTCCCAGTTCTTACCAGACAATACACTGTGCTTTTGTAGTTAGAGAACTCTAAAAACTGTGCTGTCTGCATCCCTCTGTCCATGTCTTCTACTCAGTTTCTATTCTGTGAACACACTGTCAATACCAAACTTTGCAGAAGACACTGATTGCCTACAAAGTTTCTTCCCAATGCAGTTTGTCTTGTAGTCTGGGACACGGGTAAACCAAGCTGTATGATATGAATGCTGAAATAATCAGCACTCACTGTTTTAATGGAGAATATCACAATAGCAGGGAGAATTAACCTGTGGGGTTTATGTGGAGTGTAGTCCTTCAGGTGAGCTTCTCTGAGGATGAGACTTTTTAAATCAACATTGTCACCTTCAGTACAAAAGCTAACCATTGCAGATTGCACCTGGACCATCGATTCAAGTGTTGGTGGCTGTCAGAAAGTAAGAACAAGTAAAGAACATGAAAAAAGTTAGAATGATTCAGTGATGGTAATGAAACATGCCAGCGTTGGCTACTGAAGGGAATGTATATTTAATAGACAACATGTTTCTTCAATCTAAAGTATAACTCCCAGCCCTGGAAAGTATTTAGAAATACATTTTTAAAAGTCAGAATTAGATAAACTTTCAAATAAAAATGGTTATAGATGAACTGTAGTTATTGCATACAAAATAATAAGTACTGAAGACATTTACATATGTAAACATTAGGTTGATAGTTTAAATTAAGACAAATGACATATGGGAGACTACAAGTGTATCAGGAGGTAGCACGGAATTTGTTGTTCCTGTTTTGTGGAGGAAGAAGTGGGAAGATTGTGTATTTAAGTTCAGCCTAGGTGGCATTGTGAAACTCTGTCACAAAATCCAAAAATACAAAAAAAAAGACAAATTTGGAAATTTCTGGAGTATGATCAGAGGTAAATCTAGGCTATATAATTTAAAGACAACATTTAAGCAAACTGTGGTGTTATAAAGTCTCTCTGGGAACATAGGTAAATGGGAGGGTTGAGCTGGAACAGGAACAGAGTGGGAGGTCAGGGAGGGAGATACCATGATAGATGAAGACATCATGGGAATAGGAAAAGGCAAGGTGCAGGGGAGGCTCTCAGGAATCCACAAGGATGACCCCACCTTGATCTTCTTGCAGTGGTCCAGAGGGTGCCTGGACCAGTCTACTCTGGTGACCAGCCTAGCAAATAACCTAGCTGTCATCATAGAGCCTTTGTCCAGTGACTGATGGAGGCAAATGCAGAGATCCATGGCCAGGCACCAGGCTGAACTCCAGGAATCCAATCCATGAGAGAGAGGAGAGATTCTGCATGCAGTGTACATCAATGTCATGATAGGAGGATATGCAGAGATGATGGACGATACTACTGGAAGTCCATGAACTGTCGTCTTGTGGCTGTAGAGCCCCATGGGACTGGACTGGGCCCTCTTGATACAGAAGACGGTTGTTTGGCTCGAACTGTTTGGGGAGCATCCAGGCAAGAAGATCAAGACCCATCCCTGGTGTATGGGCAGGCTTTTGGGAGCCCAGTGCCTGTGGTGTGGCATCTTGCAAAGCCTTGGTGCAGTGGGCCTGCCTAGGCTCAGTGTGCCAGGCTCTGCTGACTTCCCATGGGAGACGTTGATTTGGGGGATGTGCGGATGTGGGGGGCGTGGGGGTTAGAGGAGGGAAGAGGTGGGATCTGTGGGTGGTATGTAGAGTGAGTAGAAAAATTCTTAAGAAAGAAAAATGAAAAAAATAAAGTCTCTCTGGAAGAGTAACTGTACCTGTTCTACTTTAAAATTGTTGTTAGTATTTATCATTAACTTCCAAAGCTAACTGATATAAAACACTAATCTGCTCTGAAGAGAAGGGAATTCTGCCTGTACTTCCCATGACGATCAAGGATGCAGCATTGGTGCTTCCATGTTCTCCAGGGTATGAGCTCATTCCACAGAGATTCTACTTCCACCCTCATTCATATGGTTCAGCTCCTTAATTGAGCTCTCATCTCACTGATGATGATTTAGAGCAGTACCTAATATTTACTGGACAACTTTAACTCATCTATCCACAATCCATTTTTAATGTAAATTTATATTTGACTTCATGGAAGTCTGTGTTCCACAATTGCCATGCTTTCAGTTTTGCAAAGTGAGATTATTAAGTGTACAGTCAGCAGCAGTGAAAGAAGAAAACAGCTAATACCTTGATGACAGTAAATTTCCAGATCAAACAGATGTTCAGAGCATCCAGTACATACTGATCTGGACAGCCAATAAAATATAAGAATCAGTATATATTTATAAGAATTGTGGGGGAGGAAAACATGGAGGAGTAGAGAGGAGGAAAATTGCCCTCAAGATGTAATGTATGAGAGGAGAATTTTTAAAATATTGTTTTTGATAAATAAACCAGAACTACACATTTGAAATAAAGAAAAACATTTTCATTGAATGGTTATGGCCTAACTGGATGTCTGCATCCAGAAGAATACAAATTGATTCATGTTCATTACCTTGCTCAAAAGTCAAGCCAAGCAGATCAAACAGCTCAACATCAAACCAGACACTGAACCTGCTATATATGGAATAGCCTTAAATGCATCAGCGGTGGAGACCATTTCCTGAAACAGAACACAGATTTCACAGGCACTAAGACCGACAATTAACCAATGGGATCTCATTAACTCAAAAAGTAACTAACGCACAGGACATGGTCAATAGGACAAAACAGCAGCCTACAGAATGGAAAAAGATTTTCATCAGTTCCACATCAGATAGAGGGCTAATATCCAAAATATATAAAGAACTCAAGAAACTAGACATCAACAAATCAAAGAATCCAATTAAGATGGTATATATATATATATATATATATATATATATATATATTATTAATTACATATATATTACATTAATTATATATATTATTAATATACATTATATTATATATATATATAAACAGAGTTTGCAAGAGAGGAATCTCAGAGGCCAACGAACACTAAAAACATGTTCAACATCATTAGTCATCAGTGAAATGCAAAACAAAACTACTTTGAGATCCCATCTTACTTCTGTCAGAATGGTTAAGATCAATAACAAATATAACAGCTCATGCTGGCAAGGATGTGGAGCCAGGGAAACAATCCTCCATTTCTCCATCTCTAACTCCTCACAGAACCACTCCTACTTCCTTATCCCAACTGTGTGTCCTGTTAGAAAACAAAAAAACATCAGCTATGATTTGTGCAGCACATATACACCTGTGTTTGCCATCCGATAGAGTATGGTCAACTTTTCAGGGGCCTCAACCTTGAGGAAAATTGACTCTCCCCAGAAGCTGTCAAATAACAATTCATAGGTCCTCGATCAGGCATTGAGGTGAGAAGTGGCATGTTTAGAGCATAGCTTGGGTGACTTAGATGATAATTCCTCAAGACAGGGTTGTTATACATAGAAGTTTTTAATGAAACCCGAAACAGTACATATTCCATGTTCAGAACTGCTGATTTTTATGAATAAATTTGAAATTAGGCAATCTTAATTAAATTTGATTGTTTCTTATTGATAAATCCTAAGTTTCCAGTTATATAATGAATTTGCTTCTCAATATGAAATATTAACAATAGCTTTTTATGTGTAGTTTATCTATAATATACTATAAAGAATTATTATAGTAATACAAATATAATATGTATATACACACACACATATTTAGTGTAAATATATGTCTCAACTTTAAAGAAACCCCATAACAGTGCATGACTGAAGTTACAGCATGTTGGTACATTGAGGAAAGAGTTTCACTTAAGCCCTCAAATTCACGAACACTCTGAAAAGCACAGAAGACACATTCTCCATATTATAAATACAATTAAATTTAACATAAAATTACTTTACTAGCCGGGCGTTGGTGGCGCACGCCTTTAATCCCAGCACTCGGGAGGCAGAGCCAGGCGGATCTCTGTGAGTTCGAGGCCAGCCTGGGCTACCAAGTGAGCTCCAGGAAAGGCGCAAAGCTACACAGAGAAACCCTGTCTCGAAAAACAAAAAAAAACAACAACAACAACAAAAAAAAAACATAAAATTACTTTAATGGCTTGACTAAAATATTATTATTCAGTAAATCTTTGTTTTTGTTGTTGCAAAAGCAAGGCTTTAAAATAGGATATCCAAAAGCAATACAAGCCTAGGCAGGGACTTTGTCTAACACATTCAGTGCAGTGGAGGCTGGAGGAAGTGGCCAGCCTGAATTGTGCACAGCTTTTAAAGACAAAAACCACAAGATTACAATAGCAGGGGATTTCCATACCTGTATATTTCTGATTGGCTCATTTCTAGGGACTTTCCAGAAATCATATTTTAATCTCACTTCTAAGGGGGTGGTTCCCATCACCGTTTCTCATTGGCTGCCCTCAGGTGGGGACATTCTGTGATTAAACAATCACCATGGAGACCAGGATTGGGACATTCCATGGTCACACAGTCACCATCAAATGCTTAACTTGTTATTCTGTAAAAATGGAGGAGCTTTGGTCTCACAAGACAATCATTTATTTAAAACAATAACTTATGCTCAGAACAAGATGAAGAAAATAGTCATGCTTTTATGACTATAGGTTTTATTTGGTGTTCATAATGTTTTCTTGCATGGCCAATCATTTTCAGCATGGATGAATTTTCAATAACATAAGCAACACTAAAATTTAGTTAGACAGAAAGGAATAGAAGATTTCAGTGTTCCAGGGCAAAGCCTCCCCCAAGGACTGAGATCAACCTGGTAGATTCAGTCCAGGCAGGTCCAGTCCCCTCCTCCCAGACTGAGCCAAGCATCCCTGCATAAGCCCCAGGTTTCAAACAGCCAACTCATGCAATGAGCACAGGACCTGGTACCACTGCCTAGGAGAAGTTGGGAATGGGGGGTGGGCTGGGGGGGAAGGGGAGGGGGGCAGGAGAGGGGAGAACAAGGGAATCCATGGCTGATATGTAGAACTGAATGGTACTGTAAAATAAAATAAAAGGAAAAAAAAGAAGAGTTCAGTGTTTTATTGATTCATCAACTGTATTACTAACTAAATATATTCTGGAATTTGTGTTTGTTGCAAAATAATTTCAGTAATTATTTTTCTAAAATACAGATATTCATCTTTTAAAATCTGAATTAATTATTGTCAAACATTTAAATATTCTTAAATGTCTAAAGGCTTTTTCAACTACTTATTCAGTAAATCTTATGTGCTATTTTTGAATTTTGTTCCAGAATTTGAATTCTGATGCAATGTTGGTAATTATGTATATGTTATATTTTATAAAGTGACTCAAATATGAAAGTGCTATGTAATATATTTCTATAAATGTTATGTACTATATGCTAATCTGAACATTAAAAGTATAAAAGAAATGCAAAAATGTTTGCTTCTTTCCTTCTGCATTGTTTGGTCTATATTCCTCTATGCTACTAATTTTGTAGTTCTGAATATTTTTACCAAAACTATGAATTCACAAATACACATTTGCAGCTTGATGTGTTTTGGGGCACCCTTTCATATTTATTTATATTCTTATCTCTTTATAATCATAAGAATCATACCATACTATGTTTCTTGTTTTTCTGAAACGTTTCTCATTTAAGGTTTATCTTCAAGGTAAATTTGTTTATTGGGAGAGATGAACAGTTTCATTTAACTTTGCATTTATGGTGACTTATATTGTCAATGAGATCCTAAAGTTGTTACTTAAATTGATTCCACTCTCAGATCTTATTTAATATCCACTTTTTATCCAAATGTATTTAATTTAAAAATCATTCAAAACAACAAAAGAAGAGGGTGGAGAGATGCCTAAGTGTTTAGGAGCACTTGCTGTTCTTGCAAAGAACCTGAATTTGGTTGTGAGCACCTACATAGTAGTTCATAACTATCCAATGGGATCTGATGACTTCTGGGCTCTGCAGGCACTAACTGCAAATAGTGAACAGATATTCATGCAGGCAAACACCCATAGATGCTGTGGGATGGTCTGTATGTCAAACTGTTCTGATTGGTCAATAAATACAACACTGATTGGCCAGTGGCCAGGCAGAAAGTATAGGTGGGACTAACAGAAAAGAGAATTGAGAGAACAGGAAGGCAGAAGGAGTCACTGCTAGCCACCACCATGACAAGCAGCATGTGAAGATGCTGGTAAGCCACGAGGCACGTGGCAAGGTGTAGACTTATGGAAATGGATTAATTTAAACTATAAGAACAGTTAGCAAGAAGCCTGCCACAGCCATAAAGTTTGTAAATAATATAAGTGTCAGTGTATTTATTTTATAAGTTTACTCTCAGACTGCCCGGGCTTGGTGGGACCTGGAGAGAAGCTCTCCAGCTACAAATGGCACTCAATGTGTTGGCAAGTGTTTCCACCTAAAACCTGAGTAAGAAGTTTCTAAAATGGAGCTAAAAACAGTTCCTAGTTGTCTCTTTCAAGTTAGCGGCACCATGCGTGTTTGAGCTACTAGCTACTATGGCAGGTTCCTGGCGTGTGTGCTCAACCTACAGTAAGGTGGGAATGAGGCCTCTGCAAGTGGCACATTAAGCTGCCTGGTGGATTTAGCCTTTGCTAGTACAAAACAAAAAGTAAGAGGTTTCTGGGCTACATGCTGCTTTGGTAGAAGCATAGAGCCACTATTTCAGAGAGTTGATGGCTCCCAGAGCTGGTGGAAAATGTACCACCACCATGTTGGGAAGCTAAAGTGGGCAGACCCAGCAGCCACATCGCAGTTTCAGGCTTAGAATGCTGGAGTTTAAAGCAATAGGCTCAAGGTAATATAAAAAATAAGCCACGTAAAGATGGCTACCACAAAGAGAATCTGGATTATGTTCTCTTTGATATATGTAACTGAAGAAAAACACTTGATTGTAAAAGCTGTTGAGTTATGCTAAATGTATATTTTAACGGTACCTTGACTTCAAAATTTGGATGTAATGATGTGTTGCTTTGGAAAGGAGGCTCTGCTTTTGTTTCCACAGAAAACCAGAGGCTATGGATTTGTTCCAGATTAATATACATCAGTTTTGACAAGCCGAGATCCCCTGAAAGGTCTCCAATGACACCATGGCCCAGATGATCCAACATCCAGAAACATTTCAAGGCAACTGGCTCAGACAATATACCCTCATGGAATACTCCATAATCCCAAAATTTTCTTTGTGTCCCTGTAAGATAAAGTGCACGCCTCCAGCAGAAAGTAGTAAGAGAAGCTATGCCCAAATTCCCAAATATACCAAGCTGACTTTTGAGATGTGTGAAAGTTAAAACCTTCCTATGAAAAAAAAAGGAAAGGGGAAGTGCTGTGGGATGGTCTGTATGTCAAATTGCTCTGATTGGTCAATAAATACAACACTGATTGGCCAGTGGCCAGGCAGAAAGTATAGGTGGGACTAACAGGGAGGAGAATTGAGAGAATAGGAAGGCGGAGAGAGACACTGCCAGCCGCCGCCATGACAAGCAGCATGTGAAGATGCTGGTAAGCCACGAGCCATATGGCAAGGTATAGATTGGTAAAAATGGATTAATTTAAGATATAATAACAGTTAGCAAGAAGCCTGCCATGGACATACAGTTTGTAAGCAATATAAGTCTCTGTGTTTACTTGGTTGGGTCTGAGCAGCTGTGGGACTGGCGGATGATAGAGATTTGTCCTGACTGTGGGCCAGGCAGGAAAACTCTAGCTACACATAGACATAAAATAAACATTAAAAATAATAAGAATAGAAAATATGTATTACAGAAACATGAGAAATACATCTAGAATTGAGCAGTATAAATTACAGGGTTGAAGATAGTAACTTAAAAAAAACCATTTTCTTCTGTCTCAACTTAAAAACTCTATCTCCCTGATATGGAAGTGATCAGTGACTTCAGCCTCGAAGCAGGGATTATCTTCTTTATTTAGTCTGCTGCATGCATCATGGGAAACTTCTAGCTTCCCTATCTTTATAGCTTCACTTTTCTCATTGAACAAATGGTGAGACCCACAGAACTGGTCCTCTATCAACTGGCCTTTGCCAAAAACTTAGTTCTGTTTATCAGAGAGATCCCTCAGACAATGTCAGCTTTTGGATGCGAGGATTTCCTGGGTGATGCTTAATGTCAAGTTGTTTTATATCTTCATGAGTAGCCAGAGGGTTTCTATTAACACCTACTGCCTTCTGAGTGGCTTCAAGGCCACCTAGCTTTGTCACAGATTCTGTTGGTGTAATCAGTTCAGAAAGAAATGCCCACGGTATGGTGGTATCTTTGGCTTCTATTATTGGATCCTGTAGTTCTTGGTAAATATCTATATTCCTGTTGGATTAACTGGAGTAAGGGGCAGATAAAATATAACTATTAACATGGATTACAGATGCTGTTCCTTACTCATACTGAAAAACTGCCAAGTTTTATTAAATTTCAACTTGTTCTTTGCCATTGCTGTTATGTGTTTGGTCTTCACAGTTTGGGACAGTGATTCTTGGGTTCTTGTCCTGAACAGACACCAGCAGCAAGTCCAAAACCCTCACAGCCACAGACTTTCCCTGAGGACTGCCCCTGAAGACAGAGCTATATTCACCATCCTGAGCCAAGACATGAACATTTAAGGACAATCATACATTTCATGTTTGTTATTTTTATTTTTCAATAACAGATTTATTTTTGTTTTTATTTATGTGCATATGTGTGTTGGGACATTGTGTGGCAGTGCCAACATAGCCAAGAAGTTAGTGTCACACGCTAAGAGTTGAAGTTTAGGTGCTTGTGAGCCTCCTGTGACATAGGGGTTAGAAACGGATCTTATGCCCTCTAGAGGAGCATCAAGTGCTCTTAACTAGCCTGTGCTTCTTCTTTCTGAGACAGAGTCATATGTAGACAAGGGTGGCCTTAAGCTCACTGTGTATCCAAGGCTAGCCTTGAACTTATGATCCTTCTGGATTCACCTGCTGAAGGGAAGGACAGCAGGCAAGGATCAGCAATCAGCATACTCGGTTATGCATGATTCATTTAATATAATTGTACACATTACATAATGTTCAGGACAGTGAAAGTTTTGAATAAATGTAGTGAATCAAACCATCAAAATAAGAGATAAAATACTATGTCATTATTTACTTGTTTTTCATGTAATATCTCAAAATATATTAATTTTAAATAAATTTGAATTAAGTGGATTCATATAAAGAAAACTTACCTTGGAAGAAGGCTGCATGAGAATAAACACAGAGATTAGTAGGATCTCAAACACTCTACAGTGTTTGTTATTGAGAATGAGACATAGTGGGTGGTGAGGGAGGGTGAGACAGTAAAACTTTGAGAGTCTGGGTCTGTAATTTATTAGGGCATCAAGTCAATAAATATACTTCTTTCCTTAGGGCATTGTAGACCAGGGATCCACCAAGTTCATATTATCTTCATTTATAAAAAGCAATAAGTTGCTGCTGACTTAAAATGAGTTATGGGGTCTGTAAATGGCTTGGCTCTTCAAATCTCCAGAAACCCATAAAAAGGCTGGGTGTGCATGATGGTTGCCTTTAATTTTAGCATCACCTTGGGAGGTAGAAAGAGGCAATCACAAGGTACATGATGTTCCTTGAGTTTTATACAGTTAAATATCTGTGGTGTCTTGAATGGTAAATTCCTCCATAGTTCATGAGCTTTAATGATTGAGTACGAGATTTTTATAAGGAAAATAAATATATTCAGAAAACATTTAATCCATGGGTCGTCAATGGTTACAGACCTATTTTTACTGCCTTGAAAAGAACTGCAAGAAGGGATGGTCAGGTCTTAGAGTGCTTTTCATCTACAGCCTCCCTCTATCCATGTTGGGCTCATGTTCTAGGGTTGATTCTCTCCATTGTGTAGATTCAATCTGTTCAGAAGGAATCCCATGAAAGAAAGGTGTTAATTCAGAGAACAACAATTATATGTTCTACCTGAGAATATCTGGTCCTCTGAAGACTGGAGATTTGAAAGAAAGTACTCACCTTTGTAGGTATAATATATCTGTGGTGCTTGCTTCTGGATGGAGACTAAGTGAGCAATGGCACAGGCAGACTACCACAGGCAGTAGGTTGGCAGCAATACCTAAGATGTATACACTCCAAGATTTTCCACCTAAAGGCTTATGGGATTGTGTTAGAGAAGACAACAATGACAACATTTGCTGAGGGAGTTGACATTACCACTGGACAACACTGTTCACATCAAGGAATAGGAAAGACATAACAGAACAGTTGCCATCCTATAGGTACAGGCTGGTAGTATGAGATCATTCTCTTCTAGGATCTAGGAAGAGAGGGTGTCTAGGAAGGAGGAATGGACAGGCATTGGATTCTGGGAACCTAAGACTGATAACAAAGAGTGTAGCCAAGTGAACTCTCATATCCTGCCATTTGTGTCCCTCAAATTTAACTGACAACTCCTTGCATCTAATTCACAAGATTCATCTGTAAGTGCTGGAGATTTGGTGAGTAAACCGCTTGTTGTGTAACCAATATAAATGTAGCTGAGATCCCCAACAACCATGTAAACAGCCACACATCAAAGGCAAAAACTTGATGTAACAACATGTAACTGCAGACTCAGTACAAAATCATGGCTTTTTCTGCCACTTTCAAATCATCTGTTTCATTGGTCACACATTCCTAAAACCTGAGTTTTTACATTTGTTTGAAAATGATCCCCAACTTTATAGATTATAACCAACCATCAGCAATGAAAGTTTTCGTTGTTTATTGCTTTTTCTTTCACGTGGGTTTTTGGAATGGTAAAAATTGGAACTCAGGCTTCATATGCAATAAGAATCCGAATGCTAGGGTATCGAGGACTATGGGGGTCCAGCCCCTCGATAGTCCCCTCCCAGGGTCCGTGGAAGGCTCTATCAACCAGCTGAGGATCTATTCTTTAGGGTCGGTAAATCAGTCTACGCACGCAGAGTTCTTTGGTCCATTCGCTTTAATTCTTCTGGCATAACATCCTTTATACACAGCTTCAGTTCTGTTCTCATGTCTAGCTCCTTTCTTGCCTGATTTCTCTATATTTATCTACTGTCCCCTCTAGGTTCTATCTTAATTCCTTCATCTAGTTCTGTCCCTTCTAGGTTCTCATCTATCTAGTTCTTTCCCCTATCAGCTCCTCTCTCGTCTCCTTCTCTATCATCTGGCTCTTCCTAATCTTGTTCTTCCCCATCTGGCTCTTCCTCTTCTTCCATCTCGTTCCTCTAGTCCTCTCTTTTAGCCCTCCATTCTAGTTCTTCCCCATCTCATTTTGTTCCTCTCAAGTTCTTAGCCATCTCGTTCTTCCATTCTCTTTTCTCCCCCTGTGCCCTGGAAGTCCCGATATATAAAAAGGAGGGTCTGAGCTAAATTGTGTAAAGCTATTACTTAACGTCCACCTCTCCTAGGCGGTGTCTCCTTGTGGAATTTACCTTAAGTCAGGAGACAGGCTGTTATCATTGTTAGTCCCAAGACTAACAATGGGCGCCCACCTGGGTGGTGTTTCCTGTAGTCCTTGAAAGTGGCTAAGGGAGATAATCTCATTCCAGAGAAAGCCTTTCCCTGAGGCTGTTCTCCAAATTACCTGGAATGTGTATGTCCAGAGAGTGCTCAGTCTACACTGTTAGTCCTTCTTGGGGAAAAGTCAATTGGGAAAGCTATGAAGGCACACATGATTTTCATAACAGAAGACAGCTGATATATAACAAGCCAAAAACAGCTGATATATAACTCCAAAAACTCCTTGGGATTTGACTTCCTCTGGAGGAATTCCATGATCCCTCCAGGTAGTGACTTTGCCATAACCAGCTGAGTTCTTATGATATATTCCTGCAGCCCACAACACTAGGGAATGCCTGGGCCACTGACTGGTGCTGTCACAGGGATGAGATTGGCATCCAATTATCTAATACCATGTAAAGATCACTTCTAGCTTCCACCATGCTTTAAACCCACCTCTGTGTGAGTGGAGATCTCATTGCTTTCAGAATCTTCATAGGGAAATATGACCACACTCTGGTGCTCCAGAGCCTATTATTGGATAAATTCAACCAGAAAAAACTAGGTAACACTCTGAGAAGGATTCCTGAACTCTTGCACAGATGACATGAGGATAAGGGGAGGGAAAGTCTCTGTGATAAATTGAATGAGAGCAGCTCACATATGTGAGTACTTGGTCCACAGCTCATAGACCTGTTTGGAAAAGATTCATAGGTGTAGCTTTATTGGAAATGTGCCACTGAGAACAAGCTTGGCTTTGAGATTTCAAAACATTTGTGCCATTCAAATTATGCTCTCTGCCTCCTGCTTGCAATTCAATTTCTGAAATAACAGCTATTGCTCCAGCCCTCTACTGTTTCTTGCCTACACTCCTCCATCATAGACCATAACCTTCTGGAACCCTAAGCCCCAAATAAACTCTTCCTTCTATAAGTTGCCTTGGGCAATAGAAATGTAACTAAAACATCTCTTTTTCTGGGACTTTAATAGCTGGATCATGCAGCAGCCTGGCTTATAATATTATAAGATGTGAAGTATCTGCTGCTCCCCAGTGTGGCCATCAAATCTTGAATACAAACTATATAAGAGGTCTGGAAATGACATTTGTGCAGTAGGGATGTAACCTGATCCACTTTCACTGTCATCAATTACTTTCCAAATGCAGTGGGCAATGATCTTCAAGGTGGTCAGAAAGGGTGGTTTTAAGCTTTGCATTGCTTAGCATGTAACAGAAGCTACTGAAATTATTTCAGAAGCTACATATTAGTGGTTCAAATGAATCCATCCTTCTGCAGAGTCACTCCAAGTGCATCCATTCCAGACAAAAAACATGGTTTGTAATCTAACATCCTATCAGACAAATGTAGATTCTATGAAGCAAGGATTTAAGAAGGTCTACACCTAAAACTTTCTAAACCAAAAACAACAGAACCTGTTATTCTTGCAGGGTGAGGAGGACTACTATTTCCTTGTGATTATTGTGACTATACGTATAAATGGAGCTAAACATTTTTGGTACCAATCAATACCAGGTTTGCAACACCAGAATTTAAAAGAAGGTATTCATATAGGTTCATAAGAAATACAATCTGATGATTCAATTTCCAAGGTTCCCTGAGCTAGCTTAGGTCCAGATAAAAATAAGAACTCTAGACCCTGCTATGCTAGATAGTTCACGATAGTCTTGGTTTTCCTACCTCCACTCAAACTCAGCAAGTAAACCCTCTACCCAAGCTAGAAGTTTAGAGTAGAAACTCCTAACATCTAAACCTGCAAGCAAGATCCACAACATATGAAATGGAGAGATAATCCCAATTTGTCAAAAATAATTTTCTTTTTATTTTAATTAATACTTTGTGGTGCTTCTGTGTGTGTGTGTGTGTGTGTGTGTGTGTGTGTGTGTGTGTGTGTGTCTCCAGGAGGTCAGATGGCTAGCAGATCACCTGGAAATACAGGCAGTTGTGCCTAGAGCTGGGAATTTAAGATTGTTCCTCTCCAAGAGTAGTGTCTGCTTTTAACCAGTGAGCTATGTCCCCAGGTCCTCCAACCAATGGTACTTATTGAATATTCTGAGCATGGTATTTCTTGTAAAAAAAAACGATAACTCTGAATGACTCGGAGCTAGAAACATGTAAACGACTGTACCATCCTTGTTACTCAGAGGGGAGGAAGGGTCATATGTTGGGGTTTATAATTTATTATCAACACTGAATCAGCATGACTTCCACTACAGATGTAAGCTGGGCCTTGCACAATCAACACTTAAACAATCTTGCATTTGTACCCTAAGACTCTCGTGGTCTTATTATGAAGTAAAGACCATTGTTCTTCACACTCTGAGTCCACTGCCCTCATAGAAAATTACCAAAAATGCGATTTTTCAAAGAGAATAACAATCCTCACACATGTCCATTGAAACCTGATTAAGATCAGATGTTCTGAAAGAGCAGCATAATCATATGTAATACAAGTATGTTTTATATTTTAAAGCTGAAAAAAGAATGATTTTAACACTCAATTATTTTCATCCCTTGTCTTAAAAAAACCCTTTAGTATAAAGAACTTGGAGATGAAAAAAATAATCACAGGAATATTGGCAGAAACTTTGGATTGGTGGGCATTTCAGGGGCAAAGTGGAAACCTACTACAATTGAAACTCCCTGAAATCTACCAGGAAAATGCTAGAAGACTCCTAGTAATAGGGGATATGGAGCATGGACCATCCAACTTCAGTAACCATGTAAGGCGTCCAGTAGAGGGACTGGGACACCAAACAAGCCACACAACCTTGGAGCTGAAGCTTGCTATGTAGCAGAGGATGACCCTGGATATCTTGCCTCTATCTTCTGACTGCTCTAGGACTACAAGAATGTGTCACTACACCTGTTTATGAGGTGGGAGAATTCAAATGCAGGGCTTCTTGTATGCAAGGGTAGCAGTCTCCCAACTGAGCCACATCTGCAGACTCAGCGGTGACATTTTAAAAATAGAGAAAAGTGATGGAGAATAAAAGACAAAAGTTGTTGTCACATCAAGAAAATTATTCAAGGCAAGATCAGCCCTTGGGACAGGACAATTGCTGAGATGAGGGATCAACCATGATTTTGTCTTGCATTGATTTTCACTGTGGATGTTCATTGACCATGAAAGAGTGACACAATGGGGATTTTCAGAAAACAATATACTTCAGTGAGCATATTTCCCTCATGTTCCTCAGCTTCCATTTTCTTGTTCATTCTGTTTATCCCCTTTCTTCCCCTTGGCAGATTTTCTCATGTCTTTATTCAGTGTCTATGAATCCACAATTTTGTGTAATTATATAAGATCTCTGAACCATAAGCAAGAGAATTTGTGTAAGTGCTTTTCCTTCTTGTTCTTTATTTTCTTGTCTGTATTATTACTTTCCTTTCTATTTATCTATTTGTTAGATTGATTGTTTATTTTGGGGGGAGCAGCAGCATTCATAGTGCTGCCTGTCCTGGGACTCACTACACAGACCAAAGTGCTTGGAAAAAGCATGAGACACAATAACAGGCCTAAAACTTTTTTGTATGACTCTATTCACTTAATATAATTCTCTCACTTTTTTTATGACTGGCTTCATACCATTAATATAGTTATCTCTTTGTTTACATTTTCTTAAAAGCAACACAACTTCTCAAAGTCATTGATAGAAAGAAAATTTTATTACATATGTGTCTGTACATACATATATTTATATTTATATATTCATATAATGGCTACATAAAAAAATTGGAAATGTTTCTCCTTAAGGAAAGGAAAAATGACTAGGGCTAAAAAACCAAGCCAACTACAAGAACTAGTGAACTTTGAATCCTAGAGAAGAATCTCCTACTGTCACTTTGCTAAACTAGCAGGATACCTAATCACATTGCAAATATTTATCCTTAAACCAGAGATAAGTACTGGTCTCATCCCCTGCCAAAAAAATGTGGCTTGTAATAGATGGAAACCATTACAGAGAGCTACAGCAGAACACATTGATGAAAACAATTGACCTTGTGGTGCTCAGCCTAGTCTGATACATCTAAACACAAATGTACTAAAGGCTCAGGTATCATAGGGAAAGAGAGGTTGAACAGATTGCAAGAGCCAGAGGAACATGCAGTTTGCTGCGAGAATTCATGTCCTACAAATGTCAGAGAGGCTAAACCCATGAAGTCTCATCAGTGTGGCTTCCTAAACAAGACCTGAGCAATAACAAGATATTTTATAGACATGGTAACATGGAAGGGCTGAATCTCATGAGGCCTTAGCCATAGACAGCAAACTATAGACATGCAAGGAATTTTAAGATTGGGAGATAGTCTTTCCCAGGGAAAGGCCTACCAATTTTTCATCAAATACCAAATCATTAGCACTGAAATTGTATACATATTAATAACACTATGGACTAAGCATGTTGTATTTACCTAAGGAGGACATTTATGTATGTGTGCTTTAGTATGATTGGGGTAAGTGACTATATTTAAAGAATAGAGTCCATAAATTTAAATGGCAATATGGGGTTTATAGGGAAGTGTTAGAGGTAGGAATAAGAAGTAGAAATGATGTAATTATGTTTAAATTTCAAAAGTAAAGAAAATTTCATAGAATTAAAAAATGTTTGTTTCACAAGGTCAACATCTTTCATTTCCTCAGAACTTTTTAATGCTATTAATGTCAAATTTTCATGTATCTATGAAACCCTTCCAAGTACTCTAAAATTGTGCAGGTCAGGTGTTGAAAATCAGAACTACATTGAGGACATCCAAGAATAATGTCATTAGCCTGTAATATGTAGGGGTATATTGTCCCTAGATGGATAAATCCTGTCAATAATGATGCAATATACTTATGTCAGAGTACATAGAGAA